>NW_012267410.1:2112911-2141965 GCF_000151885.1 Dipodomys ordii
ATGTCCCTCCCCCACGGTATAACCCCTGCTTTCACTTTATTTGATGTTGGTATAATTTGTGGAGGGGAAGGGAAAAAACAAATTGTTTAAATAGGGATACAGGTGGACCCATTGCACCAATGAGATGCACAAATTGTTATGTCGAAAGTGAACTTCACAACTTTGGCGTGAGGGTGGGGGGGGCAGGGGGAGGATGGAAAGGGATGGTAATGGGAAACAAAGGAGGAGGCAACAATGCTTGATAAAAAATGCACTCATTACCTTTCCCATGTAATTGTAACCCCTCTGTACGGTATTTTCACAATATAAAAATAAACAATGATAATAGAACAACATAGCATGTTCTAGAGTATTGCAACATATCCTTCATTCCCAGGTCCTTAAGAAGTTGATCAGGATAATTATTCTTACTTGATAGTAACATGAAGAGTAATAAATAGTCTCCAATGAGTGCTGTGCTTTGCTGGTTTCTTTGCCAGATATGGGATACTGGTAGGTAAGAAAAGTGAATGGATTTTTTCACTCTGAAATTTTGTATGGTGTGTGTGTGTGTGTTTGTGTGTGTGTGAGAGAGAGAGAGAGAGAGACAGACAGACAGACAGAGACAGGGAGAGGCAGAGAGAGACAGAGAGACAAAGACAGAGAGACAGAGACAGAGAGAGCCACAACGATTGGCACTTTCAACTGGAAGGTTATTTTTAATCTTCCTCTCAGATGTGGCTGGATGACTACCTATGAGAAGAGCAGTGGGGGTGGAGAGATGCAAGGCATTAAAAATCTCGGGGTGAGTGTTCCAAGTTGAAATGGCCAATGGGAATGCTCAGCCCCTGCAGCTGGGGAGCTGCTTCTGCCTATGAGCTTTGGGGAAGAGTGGATCAAAAAGTGTTTTGGAGGAGGAAGTTTCTACCTAAAAAAAAGGAATTCAACCAGAAAAGAGACATTGTTGCACAAAGTACAGCAAATACCACTACATGTAGCTCTTTCTTAATGTTCCATAGAATATCCATCAAAACTTTGCCTTTCAAGGTGTTCAGTACAACACCTCTGTGTTCACGGTGGCAATTTCCTAAATAGATTAATGTACCCTGAAGAGAGAGGGCCTGGTCTAGCATACAGGAAAACAAGGATGCTGGTGGAACTATATTTAGGAACTGAGCCTGCACAGCAACCATGCACTGAGCTGGAAGAGGAGAGCATTTTTAGGTGAAGCTAATTCTCACCTACATGCAGAAATACTGGACTAGATAAAGTAAAACTAGAAAGACTTTCCTCAATGATAAGATAACAATCTCTCCATGTTTTTTAGAGGAGGAAACTAAAGCCCAAGGAGGTACACACTCAAGGTCACACACTTATAAATGGAAATCCGGGCCCCTTCTTGGGCTTGAAATTCTTACTCTTAATACCTTCTTGTTTTCTCTCAAAGGCGAACACAGTTTGAAAAGTAATCAGAGGTCCTTTCTAGCATTGCCAGCAGCCAGCATGTGTGGACCAGGTACTCTGTCCAAAACTAAGTTCTCTGGCTGGCCAGTCCTCCTCTGCTTAGTGCATCATGACTCTGCCTGGAATCTGGCATCTGGCATCCACAGCAAACAGAAGCAAGTGCACCACCTTACTTCAGGTGGGAAAAAGATGCCTAAGAAAGGCAAATTCATGTCAACCTTTTCTTAACATGTGAGCTTAACAGTGACTGAAGAAAGTCTGAGTATCATCCCCTCCCAGCCCACTGTAAGAGAAGCTTCATTCCAAGGACCCTCATAGATGCCTGAAGGTAAGCTTTGAATGTAAGCAGCATTAAATTCTGAACTCTCTCTCTCTGCATATATATATATATATATATATATATATATATGAGATGGTATATATATTATACACACATATACAGGTATATGAACCTACCTTGGTTAGAATTTCATTTATATATTGGGCAAGGTAAGAGATTAACAACTATAACATAATAGGACAATTATCATAACATATTCTAACAAAACCTCCAGCATTACTCTGCTCATGATTTGGGGCCATGTCAGTTACTTGAACAAAAATTCTTAACTACCAGGAATTCATCTGAAAAGCAAGAGAACTAAAGTGACTTACAGATGGGCAGCATATATAGCATAGATAAACTGGCAAATGTTGACTCAGAGTCTGGAAAGGATGATGTGAGATTTCATCATTTAAAGCTTACGAACTACTAAGAAATACTAAATTCTATGATTTTCCATTTAATACTTCTTGGTCACCATTGACTATGGGTAAGTAAAATTATAATATGTGCAACCATATAAGGTGTCTATTAGACTAAAGAGTCCATGTTTTTAATTTTGGAAATTAATGAGTGAAAACTATAATTCTGAGGCAGAATTCGACTTCAGTTGAGATACAGTAATTTGTGTGAATGTTTACGGAAAGACTTCTAGATCCTAAATTATTATTTTGTAAAAATGTGTTACCATGGGATTGTGATAGGGTTTTTGTTAGTTTCTTTCTATGTGGCAAAGTTTTCAATGACTTCACTATTCATTTTTACTCTTAAAAATCTTTATTTTCCCCTTTTCTTCATGTCCTTTAGGGCCACTGGAGTTTGTAATAATTGAGAGAAGACCTAGGTAAGTAAAGGAAATGACAAAAATGCAAAGAAGGGTCAGCAAATTCACATTTTGTAAAATGAGAAGGAAGTTGGGGTAGCTGGTCTCTCAGTTCATGGTGGTCATAAGCAGTTTCATCTTATTATCATATTTAAACTAAGGTCACATTTTTATTTAATACTCCAGCATCAAAATAACCCTGTCCCCCCCACCCAGAGACATGAAAGTCATTTTTAAGAATTACTAGCATGGTTATTGCTTTTGTTTAAGATCTATACATCCTGTCCCTCAGCCCTCACCTCTTGGTTAAAAAGTAAAGCCTTCGGCCCACCCACCCATCATGGTGGGAGCTGGCGGGGGGTGCATACAGAACACAGCCTGCAGTCTTCACTAGGGATGATAAGCCTGTGTGAATTTTATGAGTCTCAGTATCAAGGTTGCCCTCGCCCAAGGGATTTAGGAATAAGGGGGGGTGGGGGGAGAGAAGGCAGATGTATGAATAACTGGCATTGTAAATCTTCACCGTGGCAACCCAGAGCTAGAAAAAGTCTGTGATGGGTTCATGACTTGAGAAGAAAGCGACACAGCAGAATGTGAATGGATTTTCTTCAGCTACTTAATACACTGCTTAGAGCGGCTTAAGGGGGATGTGCATGTGGGGTGTGTGTGTGTGTGCATGTGGTGTGTGTGTGTGTGTGTAAGAGAGAGGGTAGGTAAAACAGGGGTTCTCTAGAAATTCGTTAGAAGGAATTACTGATGTTATGCAGCTTGCCAGCTTTGGGGGCAAAAAGAATACCGTTTAGCCTCAGAATATAAATGACTGGATTTTGCTTGGGGGAGAAAAAAAAAGGCAGTGGGGGAGGGGCCTGGGATTATGCAAGCCAGCCACAATGAGCAAATTGGACCTTCAGCTGCATAGCACAAGGTCACTGTGGAAGTCACGGTGTTGGTTGGTGGTGGTCGTTGCTAGAAGAAAATAGCTTATGATAAATCACTTCCCATTTTGCAAAATCTGACAGTTAATGAAAATAAGATGCATTTGAGTAGTCTCTATGAACACCTGACTTCTTCTTTCTCCCTCTCCCTCTCCTGTTCTCTGCACACATCCACACGCACACATGCACGCACGCACACGCAGGGCCTGCTGATGTATGAAAGCAAAGCCTTCACTCTAATTGTGCAATTATAAAACGGAAATGATGCAGGGTTTGGAAACACAGGGAAAGAAGGTAGCTCAATGACATTGTTTAATAACAAGCAAATAAAGCTCAGAGGGGAAAGGGGTGACTATTTCTGCTTTAGACTCATTAAGGAGCCTGAAACATATTGTAAAAGAGTGATATTTAATTATGGGCTGGACTGATAGCAGAGAGCAGAGTCTCACTGGGAGAAAGAGACCCTGTGCTCCTAGGAGCTCACAGCTCCAAACATCAATTACCGTGATTATCTACCCAGCGCTTACAAAATGCACCGTCTCCATGTTCCATCAGCGACCCGTAAACAGGCATTGCATAGGCAAATTTATGGGCACAGGCAGCCAGGGCCAGGTGGGAGAGCCAGCCTCCCATTGGTGCTCCCCAGCAAAGAAGGCAAGAAGCAAAAGAAAGAAAAAAAATCCATCTCCTGCACAGCTGAAAGAACAATTTATTACTGAGCATTTGCAGAAGACAGCGTTGGTTGCCTGCTGCTATTTTTTCCCCCTCACTTTTCTTTTGCCTCTGTTGCCTGTCTAAATAAGGGGTGGGAGTATATTAACCACTTTCTGGTTACAGGGCATCAATTGGCATGGTCTCATCAAACTTTTTTGATGTTTTGGAGGCCACAGTCAGGAGTGAGGTGCCAGTATCTCCCTTGAACGTCCCCTTCAGGGCATGCCTGGCTAGGGCAACCTTAGTGTGCACTTGCAATTCGAAGTTGGTAGAAAGCACACTTGAGCAAGCAGGACAGTATGCATTAGGAAATATTGTTGGTATGTTGCATTTTTTTTTATTGTGTGCTCTTAAAAAATTTTTTTTGGGTATGTTTTCAGGATAGATTGTGGTATTTGGGGATTAAAGAATACCAGAAAATGAGCAAATATCAAATCTGTTTGTGTAAACATTGGGAAACAAGGCTCTATCTTTTACTTAGTTGGTTTTCTTCTTTCATTAGTGGGCCCTGGGATTTGAACTCAGAGCTGCACACTTGCTACATAGGTGCCTCTCTGACTTTTTGCCACACGCTCGTCTTGTTTGCATTATTAGTACTTGAGGAAGGGTCTCACTTCCTGCCTGGGCACGTTCATGGACAGCGATCTGCCTATTTTCAGTTTCCCGTTGATGCTGGGATGGCAGGAACATGCTACCACATCTAGGTTATCCTCATTGAGATGTGACTTTTCTCCCCAAATTGGATTGGAACCTTACTCCTCCCAGTCTCAACTTCCCATGTAGTTTAGGAGATAGATATGTACCACAGCACACAACTATGGATTGAGAAAAAATATCCTGGAGTTTTCTTCTCTTAACTAGCCTTAAACCGCCGTGCTTAAGATCACTCTCTTAAGTAGGTAGGATTGTAGCCCTAAAGCACTGGTGCCCAGCTTAAAGATGTAGTTTCTTCATGCCCAAACTATTCCATCAACAAGTTGAAATGTGGCTGAAATGCTGACAACCTGGTTTAGCTTTGAGATGCTCTGTGTTTGTGTGTATATTCCGAAACAGAAAGTGATTTCTCACTTCAGTCTTTATAGCAAACTGTGTGCGTGTGTGTGTATTTTACTGGATTTGAATTCAGGGTCTTGAGCTTGCTAGGCAAGGGTTCTACAGCTTGAGCCATATTCCTAACCCTTTTTGCTTTTGTTATTTTGTGTATGTGTGTGTGTATATACATATATATAGTATTTATTTATTTATTTTTGCCTGAGACTGGCTTCTGATCATGATCCTCGTACTTAAGCTTCTCAAGTAGCTGAAATTACAGTTATGAGCCCTGATACTTCCCTTACAGTAAACTATTGCATCAAATGTTGTCTATATCGGCAAGTGGTCAGATATGCGTCATCTGAACTCTTGCTCCTTTGTCATTAACTCTTGAACAAGATTATTTATCAATTATGTTGAACAGAGGACAGCACACCATAGGAAGGCTCCTCAGATATGGATGTCAGGGGACCAGGCAGGCCCAGTCCCACCCCCAGTACTTACCCCAGGTGCTGGAATTGCTGTGGCTTACAAAGTGAAAAGTACTGAAGAATACTACTCACTGTTCTTGTCAGCCCCATTCTGAAGAACAAAGGGAATTTGGGCTACTTTTTAATTCTACCCTCTCAGCTCATCAACACTTGGTTTGCATTAAAATGTAAGAACATTACACTCCACACTCTGCTAATAATCAGAAAAGTACTGCTTTGAAGTTTCCTGATTTCTCAGCTACTATCCATGACAGATGTTTACCAGAGAAAAACTCAGGGGGCATTTTCGTGCAAGCATTTTGGCTGAGAGTGGTAACCATTGTGCCACATACGATTTCAGCGATCTCTGGAGTGATCAGAAAAGAGCAGTTCCTTATTTATCTCACGTCTTGTCTTGCTCTTGCCAGCTCCCCACCACCACCGGTCCGACCTCTGAAGACACACATTAATTTTACCTCACCCTTTCTATAGCATCAATTAATAAAAACTGACGACATTTTCAACAAATGCACATGTCCTGATAAATGAGGGTCCTGACTTAATTGCTCTGTAAATTAAGAGCTCACCATTGTGACAATACAGAAGAGTTTTAATATTTAAAAACTCATTAAATTTGTGTACTTTGTGAATAATTAAAATCATAAGATCACGTTAAAAAGCTAATTTAAGTTTCATTCTTAAATGTATATCACAGATGAGGATAATTCATCTACACTTCTCCAAAAAAAAGAAGTAGGGCATTTTTTCTAATTTCTCAAATTAGCAATTTGTATCCCAGGTCAGGTTTATTTCCTGTTTTCTGATTGTTTTCATTGGCTGGAACTGGTGATCCGTAACATTTAAAATTCTGTGTTTACACAAAAGAGGCAACTCTAACAGCAAAAGGCATAAGGTGGGCTTTATCTCTTTACTTTTACTCTAAGGCATCTTTTTGGTTTGCATTTGGTTGCTTTCCTTGCAAAGAGATCTAATTTATAGCTCTGAATGTTTGTCCAGGAGAAAGGTTCTGTTGTTTCTGTTTATGACTGACAGCTATGTGAAGATTTATACTCATAAGTAACCCAGGATGATGGCAGGACTTCAGAAGACCCGCACACGACAGATCCTGGGGATTGCAAGGGGAGTCTCTCTGGAAAGAGCCCACGTGGAGACCCTGGAATAACCCCTCCATGCACGGTATAAAGATTTTTAAATTCACATTCGACTTCCAAAATGATGATTGCTCTAAGAATGATCTATGTATTCTAGCCCCGTGTTCACAGTTGGGGAGGGCTCTGGCTCCAAATGGATGAGATTTCTGTGTCCTATTTGTACTTTTCACATTGCCTCTCATGTTCACATGGCCAAGGCCATATTGCCATAGATATTTAGTTGATGATTAAGCAAACACTGACCGGTTTTGAAAGAATCATCGCCCTGTGAACTCAATACTTCTGAAAATAAAACCTCCAAAGCTGGAGTGGAGTAGGGTGCTTTGGTTAAAATAGAATACTGATCTGTCTTCAAACAACATTTACCATAGAAGAGATGTATCTCCAGAAAAGAAGACAATATTCAGAATGCATTGTGTTCTCCCAGACTGGAGGAAAGGAAGTTCATTACTCAGAGAAGGCAAAGAAAGGAAAGACAGGCAAATAGTTCTATAAAGGTATATGACTGCTGTTCCTATCTTTAAAAACACATAGATAGATGGAGCAGCAATCCAAAATGTGTGCACCTGTGACCTCCTGATAGGAATGATAAGAATGCAGAGAAAAGCAGGTTAAGAAATGAACGCAGAGGATGGAAATTTATTTCTTCATTCTCACAAACCAACTTTTTATCACAAAGAAGAAAAAAGTGAACCTTTTTTTTTCTGCTCTCAATTCATTATCTCCACTGTGCTTAATATCTCCTCTGCTTTAGACAAGGGGCTATCATCCCAGAGTTCTCAACTATAAGAAAACTATTATATTAAAATACTCTCACAATGAATCCCACGGGATTGGGGAAAGCTCTGCTGCAAATGGGATTTTGCACGGTGTGAATTGCCAATCCCAAAAGATTGTGAAATCCTGTGGCTAGGCACAGGTTCTACAATATGTGCATTTGTGAAAAGGGAATGTCATCACTCCATATTATTTTTACCTTTGGCAAGAATTTTATAAAATTTCAGAGCATCTCACACTCAAAAATACTCCTCTAAGGGTGGCAAAATTGAAATAAAATCTCTGTGGGTGCTGTACTACCATGCATTTCTTAAACTTCTTATATTGTTTTATGTTGTTTGACCTGGAAAAAAATCAATGAAAGCCATAAGCTATTTGTCCCATGAAAATGTCCACCTGTTGAAAGCACACTACAGTGAGTTCTATCATGGACACAGAGAGGGAAAGAAGAAGAAAAAAAATGTCACTTAGTGCCAGAAAAAGAATGCAGGGAAGAGCAAAAATGGGAGACTCAAGTATCTCTTCTGTTTTTAGCTTCTGTTTTGGATCTGAGTAGAAGGGAAGGGAAAAGAAATTAATGTAGAAAGAAACCCATGGTAGAGAATTACCCAAGATTACAACACACAGAGCTGCTTGTCCCCAAAGAAATGTCACTTTCCATAAGGAAGGACAGAGAAAGCACAGAATTTCCCATGTCAAATGATTACTTTGTTGCATTCCTTTTTTTTTCTAACTAAAAAGAAATTGGTAAACTCTGCGCATCATGCACTGTCTATTTTATAAACCAACTTTTACAAACCCTTAGTAAGTAAGTCGGTTTTACAATTAAGGTAATAGGCCCGTGGAAATGCATCTCTGTCCACCAGGGGGCAGAAGGGAACCCTTTGATTGGCCAGAGATCTTTTGGACTTGAACATTGATTTTGAATGGTAATTTGCATAGCCTTTGCACTGTCAGACATCACTCTTCAGGCACTAGGGACTTATCTGATAGACTTTTCAAAAACAAAACAAAATTTTATGTTAAACTCTGACCTTCCCTTAACCATTAAACTTTCTTACTGTACATGGATAGATAGGAAGAAAGTATTGGCTTACATTTCCTTGTCTTTGTATTTTAATGGATTTGTCTCTTGAAGTGTTGATGATTTTTATTTCAGTGTCTGTAAGATTCATTGGTGTGTAAACTCTGCCATTCTTTTGCAAGAGCACAGAAAAAAAAAAGGCTATCAAGTATAGCATACCAGAACTACCAGGGTACTTTACAGAAACTATCCTTCTAAAAAAGCCAATAAGTTTGTATCTCCTGATTCTCAGAGGTCTTTTTGTGGTACTTGTTCTAGGTATGTTTTCTGGGCATCTCTTGTGTGATAGGTAGCATTCTGGACAGAGAGGAATAACCAGATGTCATTGTGGGCTAGGAAACCACCTGGATTGTTCTATCCAGTGTGAAGTACCAAGTGGCCTTTATCAATGGTAGAAGCAAAGAATGACTGTACTTTTCAGAGGAAAGGCTAAGTGGTGGAAATAATTAAAATAACCAAACTGATAGATACTCAGGGGAGCCGTAAATGTAGTTTTCTCTGCTTTTGCCAAATGTCTAGTAAAACTGAAATCCAATCCTTCAGTATGTGAAAAAGGAAAAGCAATCTGACTAAGGAATGGCCGTGGGGTTGGTTGTTCACCACATTTCTGAACATTGTACATCTGTTGACCAGCCCTCAATCCCACTTAACATGAAATCTGATGAGAGATCACAGTTTGAATTAATAGATGTGAAATGGCTTGAGTTTAATTAGCACATCTTTACTAGTCCATGTTGAAGATTTGGCATTTAAAGAAAACGAGAGCTACATTCAGTAGCACAAACACTAGAGTACATAGAGATTTTAAAAGAAATCATAATAAAAAACATGAGGCCTATTGAACTCTATTAAAAAGCCCAACCACATGGAAGTAACCAGTCAAAAAAGACAGACCTTGGAATGTAGACTCAAAATGTGCCAGAACAGCCAGACCTCTATTGCTGAACCACATCTGATATCACTGTGATCTTGCCAGAGAAAATAAAATTATAAAACAAACCCAGGTGGAATCAGAGTCACTCTTTTACAAAAGCATGATGTAAAATATGCTTTTGAGAAAGCTGGTGATAGTTTGGGGTAGGGATGAGCTGGTCTCCAACTCTGACACTCTGAGAATGGACCTCAGTGTGCACGTATTCAAATTGTCTTTGCAGTGAATTAGAAGCTATATGGGCTGAGTTGTCTTGGACTGACTTCCTGGGATAAGTGTGGAATTTATTATAGCCATACTATATGTATTTGAAATTTAAACATGGTATTAATGTGGGAAAATCCAATAGTAAATACCAAGGTAAAATTCATAATAAATATATTTATCATTCACACACACATACACACACATATATGCCAGATGGTTAATAGCTCCATCTCTCCTATGATTATATATTCCTAGGTGCTTAGTAAAACATTAACTGTATTCTATGCTTTCCTATCATTCATTTTACCACTTTTCATCAATCATGAATTATGTCTTCCTTTTTCTTGGTCTTAAAACTATCCAACTAGAAGATTTTGACATTTAGTAAGTTTTTTACTCCAAATAACAAAGAGGTAGCTCTAAGAGTGCCTACTTGGTTCATGAAAAAGATGTTATTGTGGGCATTGGTAGATTATTTGTTTTTGATTGTTTTCTAGCTGGTCTAAAACTGATCATTTTCTTTTCTCTTGTCTGGGTCTGCCTAATCTACTTCCAACTATTCCTTTTATTTTCTCCAGTATTAATATATTTTTTTTCTTGTAGAAGCCACCTATTGTAAAAAGCAATTTTATTGTTATTATTAAGATATTATACAAAGGGGATAAGATTTCATAAGTCAGGTAATGAGTACATGTCTTTTTTTATTTTGAAAATGTCACCTCTTCTTTTATTTTCCCCCAGCTTCCCCTTCCCATGCCTGGTTTCAAGATGTTTGGAGATAGATTGAAACTAGCAGGCTAGGTTTGATGTAAGTACTCATGACCTAGGTCCCAACAATGAGTTCCCTATTCAAGGGACAGGAAATCCATTGGCACCATTACATATCTAACATTTCTCCCAAACAGAAACATCTTATATGAATCTCCATTCATATAGCAGAGTGATAAAAGAGCATGTTTTCAAAAGTCATTTACATTGTAACAAGTTCATCTTTGGGTTTTAAAGGTAGTTTTTCCTTCTGGAAGAACAAAATAGGCTTGTCAAACCAATTATATGTACAGCTGTCTAATTGCTTGCACATTTGAGACCACTAGGAACCAACTGTCATACTGAAAGAGACCGACAGATGTCAATCTGGCCTTCAGTGTCCTGGCCTGTGAGGAAGCTGTCACTGCACTAGGGACGGATTTGTTCAGCTCTGCAATCATCCAGGGGCATTGCTAGATTCTTAGTGTCTACATTTTATCCTGTGTGAGACAAAACTCAAAAAAGGAATTATTTATTTGATCAGAAACACATATCCAGCTTGAATTCTACTGACTGAGTCTAAGAGCATAATAGAACTAAAGGTGATGTTCTAATGAAAGTCAGAAATTCCTGAATCACAGTCAGATATGAACTTAGAACTTCTGGATGCAAGGGAAAGTCAAGGCACCATTCTTAGCCTCATGAGCTTTGTGTAAGCTATGGATAGATACTTCAAACTTCCACTCTTAAGGTGAAAATTTGCTCATCAAAGAACTTTTGTCTAAATGAAAAATTTACCTGTCATTCAAGTAGCAATGAGACTGATATGAATAATTTCCACGTAAGTGCTTACCAGGGAAGGTGTTGTCCTAAATCTACAAGACAGATTCAGGTGGAATCTTTGGACTTTTCTTGGAATATCATGTGCCCACATTTTGCTTCTTCTGAAATTGTGGTAAACCCAGAAGCCTGCTCAATTGCCCTGGGTTCTACCCTATGTACTTTCATTCTCAGAATTATACTTCACTTAGTATCTAAACAGACAGGCTCAGAAATAATTCCCAAATGTCTAAGCTGTCATTTATTTCATTTCTGTTTCCTCTGTATTTTTTGGTTTCTGCCATGTTTCTGAAGGAAAAAATGTACAAAGTATTGTATGTAAGAAACTGAAATCCAATGATTTGCATACTCCTTTCAAATTTTTTGATATTGTGATCAGCACATTTATTAGTAATCAATACATTTAATAAGTGTGCATGTGCATATGTGCTATCACACATGGCATTCTAAACAACATATTGTATTACTCATGGAGAGTATCCAGATCTTGATTATTTAAACAAAAGCAGATTTTACCTCTGCAAATCTTCACAAAGATTTCCAACGACCAAAAAAAAAAAAAGACAAATGGTTATTTGGTTTCAATCTGGCCTTAATAATTTTCCTCTGTTTATTTTTCCATTAAGGAGGAGGTAGTTATACAATCCAAAATGGAATATGGAATCTTTTTTTAAAAGAATCAGAACTTTGTTTGATAGAGTGGTTATTTATTCTGTTTTCAATCCACTCAGATCTTTGTGATACAAATTGCTATGTAACTTGGTTTAACTCTGAAACTGTATTCTGTGAGTTTCTCAGTGTCCTTCCTGCCAGGAATTCCTCTCAAGATGCACTGATAAAATGTTGATTGCTTAGAAAACAAAGTTGCAATATTCATCACTTTCTAAGCACCATGACAAATTACAGAGCATTGTTGTTTAAATTAAATGTTAAAGTAGGTTAGTCCAGACATTTATAATGGTGCATGTAATTAGCACAAACACCGATGAAATATCAACAAATTAACTGTTTTTGAAGAAAAAAAAGTAATATTGGAAATAGTCTAGTGTGAACACGGGGGCCTTTAAACCAATGATGTCACACAGTCTGGGAGGCTTTGTCATGTTCTGTAAATTAGCATGGTCTAACCACAGCAGAAAATTTCCTTGAGCTGCAATAAAGACTAAATGCTTTCAGACTCCCACGGTCCTTTGTAGTCATCATTTTAAAGCACTGCCTTAGTGAGCTAAACCTGTAAAGTTTTCTTTTGAGCGGCTGTGAGTTGATTAGATCTATTTCAGCCTAGTAGTGGTAATAGGCTCTCTCTGCGAAACCGCTTACCCTCTGCTCCCCTGGCAGCTGGAGAGACTGGAATTAATCAGGTCTGCTGGGGACTTCCTCAGCCGCTCCGCAGGCCAGCAACTCTGGAATCATTTACCACAGAATCTGACTGTCAACTCTTTGTCATTTAGGCTTTTGATTATGCGTTTTTTCTTTCTCTCTCTTTTCCTTCCTTTCTTCTCTCCCCCCCCATCTAGAAAATGAAAATGGAAATGGATGATGGATCATCCTAATATAATTTTATTAGTGACTTACACAGTTATCTTTTATCACTTTTGGTCTGTAAAAATCTAGATGGATGCTAAGAGCCTAAGGACTTAGTATTAAAATGAAATCTAACTTTTTTTGTTTTTGCCTTATTAAGGTATATGTCTAGCCAAAAGAGATGCAGACACTCACAAGCCCATTGTCTTCTGAGCTGAGGAAGAATGTATTGGGAGATCTCACTTGAAGCACCTTGATCATTTTCTTCAGCAACCTCCAACAAAAATGCTTTCTTGCCTGGGTCTCCAGCTCCAAATTTGTCTGTTTCAACATAAGCAGAAACACTACTTAAAACACAAAGCACATTAGCATTCATGGCAAAACCTCTTCCAAGTACCCACAGAAATTACAGAGAAACAGATTCAAGTCCACATAAAATTCGCCGAGTCTCATTTCAGTATTTGATTTTTCTCGGATGCAAATATCTTGATAATTGAGTTGTATGATTTTATGCTTAAGATTTTAAAAAAATCCCCATAATGTCATAACAAAAATAAACCACCCAAATCAAAGCACAATTTTACATTAAGAATTTTTATCTTGGGGCAACTTTTTTTTTCCTTCCAATTTAGCAACCAAGAAAGAATATTTTCTCTTATTTCAACATCCTAATTGTTTGACAGGGTTCTCCTTTAGAGAGAAACATACCCAACAGATAGGGTAAAGACATTTAAATTCTCTTCTCTAGGGTATAACCATAATAATTATATGTAAATGTTGGGACTTAATGTTTCTAAAATTGTGATACATAATATTCTAGGATAAATGTAATCCTCCTAAAAGTATTTTTGCAAACAATATTTTCTTTCACCTAATTGGTATGAAGGCTATAATGAGTCAAACAGAGAAATACAGTATGTTGTAAGTGCCAAGATGAAATGAATCTATTGGTATCACATAGCCCAGACCGATGAATGTGTTACTGAAGCAGACAGCAGACTGAATGTGTTTACCTTAGGATAGCAATGTCCTGCTTTCGCTATGAATTTTCAGGGCACTGCAACAAGTTTCAAGTTAGGAATTGTGAATTCTGTCAGCCTGTGTACAGTGCTCCGTATAGAACACAGCTCTCCCATTTGTTCTCTGCTGACACTGTTTATGTCTGGTCAAGCCACAAATTGACATAAATATAGCATGGCTGTGAGGGCTCAGTAAGAAAGTGTGTGGGTGCAGAGTGTGTGGCTGAACCCCCTCGAAGAAGGAGAGGGGAGCCCCTTGCAAGAAAAGATGCTGAATTACATTTTTAAAAGAATTGCATTAGTATCAAAAGAACAACAGCTAAGCCTGACGTCCAAATCAGATATAAATGGATTGGCACAGCCCGCACACTCTGCTCCTGCTCTATCCCTCCCTTGTCCTGATATCTGGTCTTCAGCTCCAACGCAGTTGCTGCCTCAGCTCTGCTTTCTATTTGGGTGGGCAGGATGCCCAGGTGCATCTCCAGGGTCTTCACCTACATTGCTCATTAGCCACCTTCAGAAGGAGGGGCCAGCCTGCCACCGTGTACTCTGCTGTCTGTGGTCCCCACAGGGACCTGGGACGGTGATTTCAAGGGATGATGTTGGTAGGCTTATTTGGCACTGACCCTTTCCAAACAATATAGCATGCACTTGGCAAAATTCAGTGTGTGTGTGTGTGTGTGTGTGTGTGTGTGTGTGTGTAAGAGAGAGCAAGTGAGAGAAAGAGAGAGAAAAAGAGAGAGTGCTGCTTTCTAATTGAGCTATTTAACAGACTGCAGATCCACCTGGAAAACAGCCAATCATTACTCAGTGTCTTAATAGTATAGAGACTTTCGAATCATTCCAAGTAAGAACTTTCACATATTTGTTTGTTTGATTTTCATTTGTCTTTTGGGGTGATGTGGGAAGATGAGAGGTGGGGATAAGGGCACAGAAAGAGGGGAGAGGAGAAGAGGAGGGGAATAAATTGTAGAGCATATGTACATCCAGATATGGAACGATGCAAAACTTGTGTTCCGTCTAAGACTGGCAATGTACAATGGCAAGGGGAAAAATAAAAAAAAAATCAAATAAAAAAGTGTTGGAACTTTCACAAGACTCTTACTGTCTTTATGAAATCGCCTCCTTTCCCTGGACTAGGTCAACTTCTCTCGCATAATGGTGAATTTCTCTGGCCATTTGTCAGCAGCCACGTTGGGAGTGTAGACTGGTTTGTCTGGCACTTTCTCTGTAAGGAGGCGTCGGCTGGGGCTCCACACACACCATACCATGGTGGCTTGCCTGGGGAACGGCCCTTGGACAAGGAGTATTTGTTGATTGCCAAGACGGCTGGGTGAAAAGACTTTGCCAACCCATACCCCTCTTTTCTTTTGAAACTTGGCTCTCAATTTCCCTTTTCCTGGAAGCCTCTGGGCCTGTACCCTCTCAATTTTCTCTTTTCAGTCCTTTGTATGCACATTTTCTATCCATGCGTTCACATGACATGTGTTTTATTCATCGATTCCATTCTGAATCACTGGGGTCTGCTTCATCGTCTTGACCAGAAAGTAAGCCTATTCTATATGGGGTCCATGATGTCTTCTAATTCTTCTGTTTCAGTCCTTCAATACTTTTCCCTAATGTTTTGTGGGTTGTAAGCATTAATTCACATTTTATTTACTGAACTATCACCAGGCACGGTGACTGTGAGACGAAGCTTCTGTTTCTTTCAAATCTTGGCCAAGGCATTGAAATTCTCAGTGTCTCATTTTATCAATATTAAGGATACGCACATTGAGGCATTTTCCAGTGTTCTATGAAAATTAATGGATAATTAATGGTGACAGAGCAAGATAATGATTAAGAGGGTTGGTCCTGGAGCTGGGACTGCCTGGTTTGAATCCTAGATCTGTACTGACTAACTGTTCAATAATTACAATGCTCCAAATTTACCATTCTGTTTTAGGCTTCATGGTTATTGAATGTTTGGGCCACGGCAGCCACGATAAAAGTGCTTTCTAAATATTCTTTGCCTTTCATCAGGATATCTCTAGGAAATAGATGCCATTATTACTCTCAGTTTGTACCCGGGCAAAGTTGAGTACTAATAACCTTTTTGATATACATACATACACTAGGTAGTCAGTAATAGCAGAGTGAACACCAGGTGATGAATTCAAAGTTTGGCTAAAAGCTGAAATTAGAAGAGATGACTGCCTCGTGTCTCTGATTTCTACAGTCTCCCTCCACTCGCTGTGGGTCTCCTACACTCTGAAGCGACACTAACTTGGCACAGTGTAGACTCTGCCATGAGCACAGTTTATAGTGAAAGGCAGAAATAAACAGAGTGAAGCCTGCCTCAAGTTCTCGCCAGCCCTGCTCTTGCTGTACACGACATTCCCATTTTAACATCTCAGCCAAGGGCCCACGAAAGGGTTTACCACTGAGATCAGCTTCTCCTCAATCTGTCAGAACCATTGCCAAGTGTTGCTGTCAAATAGTGGCACATCCCTTCCCTCCCAGAATCATGAGATGAGATTCTCTATGGCAGAGAGAGAGAGAGAGAGAAAGAGAGAAAGGGGAGGGAGGAAAAGAGGGGGGAGGGAGGGAGAGAGGGAGAGGAAGAGGGAGACATTGAGTACATTTGTACACGGATGTATTACTTGGTGTTTTTCTCCCTGTGGGGGTATGTTTTCAGACCCTAGAGGTGTTTTGGTCTAATTTATCAATGGCTGTACCAGAGACAGAACTTGTCTCAACACCAAACATTGAACATATACTAAGAGTCCAGAATGTGGGTCTGATATATGCCAAAAAAGTGTTTTTCATAGTCAAGTATTTTTGATGCGTGACCTTTTCTGTAAATATTGCACCATTTGCTTTAAAGTTAAGTGATATGTATTTTTATTTTCACTATTAGAAACAGGCAGAAGGCCTGTTTATTCCAGGGCCACTTGATGTAGTGTTCTATATTTTTAAATACCCAATTTAAGACCTTTTAAGGGTGGCATTGACCAAGATGCACTGTGCTCATAAAGTCATACGTCGAACTGAAACCACTTTGCACAGATACGCAAAGATAATAAGAAATAAATTTTAGAAAGATCTTTTAAGGCCTACAATCAACTGTCAAATAGTTCTACTTTTATTAATTCTCTAAAAATATGAGTCACTAAGCTGGTTCACACCTAATCCTAGCTATTCAGAAGCCTGAGACTCAGTTCACATCCAAATTAGGCAGAAAACCCTACAAACATTTTCTCCAAAATAGCAATAGAAAGCCAAGTTGGAGGTGTGGCTCAAGTGTGAAGATCCAAGCATGAGCATGAAAGCCTAACTGAAGGCCCTGAGTTCAAACCTTAGTACACACACACACACACACACACACACACACACACACACACACACGATTCCCTGATATTGAATGGCATTTAAAGGGTCATACAACAAATAGAGTATCATAACCACAGTATATATACATCCATCAATATTGATATTTCTGGTGTTTTAAAAATATTTTCTGGAATAACCATATGCATCACTTATCAAAAGCTAGACCTTAACAAGATATGTAAGAACAGATATAATCTTTATTTTACAGACTGGAATAACTAAATTGAAAGAAATGATTTATAGGCTTGGCCATCCATATCAGTCATCCCTTGAAGTTCTTGGGTACTTGGTTCTGGAGTGTCCTAAGGATCTCCAATTCTGAAGATACTCAGATACCTTATATAAAATGGGATGGTATTTGCATGTAATCATCTGTATTTCAATCATCTGTAGACAACTTCTAATACCTGATACAATGAAGATACTCTGTAAGTTGCTGTTATATTTTTATTGTTTAGAGAATAATTGGCAAGAAAAAAAGCCTATAGGTGTTCAGTACAGATGTAATATTAAGTTATTTTTGAATGCTGAGTGATATTGTCCTATCTACTCAGGAAGCTGAGATTTGAGGATCCATGTTTATAACTAGCCTAGACAGGCAAGTCCTCAAGACTCTTATCTCCAATTAACTACCAAAAAGCTAGAAAGTAGAAGTGTGGCTCAAATGATAAGCAGCCGCTGTGGGAGAAAAGAAACACCTAAACATACGTATACATACAATCCTTTTTATTTTTTGATTTGTGTTATTTGAATAGATGAAAAGCAACTAACTGTATTTCACAATTGTCTGAGCTAATTTCATCCATGTGCTTTCTGACTTCTGTCTCACCCCTTTTACTTCAGGCTTATCTTGTTATCCAAGTTCAATGTGAGACCACTTAGAGGTTCACTGGTGTGTCAACTAGCATGGAATCGGCTTCTAGGTATGGTAGCGGACACCTAGTGATATCTACATCTAGGATAGGATGGAGTAGTGATTTAAGAGCATGTTACCAGGGATGTATTTATTTACACTGAACAAATGCATTGCTGATCTGAAATTCTCATATACCTATCTGATCTGAAATTCTCTTACACTTATCTACATCTGGCACCCAGAAAGCATAAAGCCTATTTTAGGTTTGTTCAAAGCCTAACTTAGCATATGTAGGTGCTCTGGTGGATAAGCTTTAGCCACCTACTGGATTTGTTAAGGATCTTGTCCTAGGAGATATGAGGAATAGAGCAGAGCAGGGGACTGAATTTGGGTTTCATAAAGCCATTGAGGTTTTGCAAGCTTAGTGGCAAGGCAAACTATAAACCTCAGTTTCTGCTGTGGTTTGGACCTTATGTGTCCTCAAAAGACCCACAGTTCCTCAATGTATCTTTACTAGGCACTGGTAGAACTTTTTAGTTATTTAATTTTATTATCAAGTTGACATTCAGAGGGGTTACAGTTATGCACATAAGGTAGTGAATATATTTCTTGTCTAACTTGTTACCCCTTCCCTCATTTTTCTCCCTCTTTCCCTCCCCCTAATCCCCCTTACCATGTTGTCCAGACCATTTCCAACATATTGTCTTGTGAGTATCACTGTGAATGGTTCACCCTTTGTTCTTTGTTTTACCATTTTATTGTTCCCTTTCCCTTCTCTAATTCACATAATCGTATATACAATACCCATGGTACCAAGTCAAATATAGTGACAACAGGGGATAGACCATAGGGAAAAAAATCACAAAACAAAAAAGAAATCACCTAGTACATTAAAAAACAACAAAGAAAAACCTCTTGTCTCCATGTCTTAGAGTTCATTTCTCTTAGCATCATCTTATATTGCCATATGTACATTAGCTATTGAACTGTTCTGCTCATCTGCTAGGAGTATTCCAGACATATACTATTTATTACAATGAGGGAAACCTTTTAAGAGGTGAGGTCTTATGGGAAATCTTCAGATCATTGGAAATGTGACCTGGACAGAATTGTAGTAGGACTCAAACCCCTTCTTCCTCTCTCTGGTCATGGGATGAATGATTTTGTTCCACCTCATGTCTTTGCTACATTGTGTTACTGTATGCCCCAAGCTATGAGACCAACAGACTAGGGACTGCAACCTTAGACTCTGAGCCAAAGAATAGTGTTTTCCCTTTAGAAATTGGTTATTAGGGATTTGTAAGAACTATAAGAAGCTAACCAACAGTTTTCTCCCCACCAAACTTCAGATAATGGCTACTTTATAAATATTGCTCTAACAACCTTTTGTTTGTTTGTTTGTTGATTGTGAGGCCTTAACTCTGGACCTGGGTGCTGTCCCTCAGCTCTTCAGCCCAAGGCTAGCGCTCTGCCACTTGAGCCATAGCACCACTTCTGGCTTTTCTTCTTATGTGGTGCTGAGGAATTGAACCCAGGGCCTTATGCATACAAGGCAAGCACTCTACCACTGAGCCACCTTCCCAGCCCTCTAATAAACTTTTATGGAGCTTAGATTATGACAGGATTAGGTAGAGGCATCTGACTTCTTTTTTGTTGTTGTCCTAAACTATTAATTTTATTTTATTTTTTGTACATTTTTATTGTAAAAATACTGTACAAAGGGGCTACAGTTACAAGAGCAAGGTAATGAGTACATTTCCTATTGAGCATTGTTGCCTCCTCCTTTGTTTTTCTCCTACCATCCCTTCCCTCCCACCTCCACAACGTATACCCCTCCACCCCTCTACCCCCTCTTTCTCCTCCCCCCCACTGAAGTTGTAAAGTTTGTTTTCAACATAGTGTCTTGTACATCTCATAGTTACAATGGGTCAACCTGTATTCTTATTTAAGCATTTTGTTTTTTTCCCTTCCCCTTCCCGAATTAGAGAATTGTATATGCAAGATGCAGGGCATCGACATCAAATACAGTGAAAACAAGGGTTATATTGTGGGGGAGGAATATACAAAGAAACAAAAAAATCACCTGGTACATTATAAATACGTTAGAAACAATAAGAGGCATCCTACTTCTATCTCCATACATCTGTGGTTATTTGTATTGGCATTATTAGCTACCAAGGTTATTTATGTATACATTAGGAGATTAGACATTTTTCAGGTTATTGTGTTAATTAGAGTTGTTCTGACCATGGGTAGCTGCTGGCATCACTGAGCTTAGTACTCAAAGACTTATGGCTAAAGATGCAAAAAGAATAATGGATTATGAATAATGGATTAAAAGCATCATTAAAGTAGCTCATGGATAATTGATCTCATTGCATGTTAAAGTATAAAAATTTGAAAACTCTTCATTAGATAAATTATATTATTGTTGTTGTTATTGTTTTTGGTGGTACTGAGGATTGAACTCAGGGCCTTTCCCTTGCCAGACATGTGTTTTAGCTTTTGGAATCTCCATGAAACTCTTTATTTTTCTACTATAAATATTGTTGTTATTTTTTAAAGAGGATCTTGTGTCTATACCATAGACTGTCCTGGATCTTGTTTCTGCTCTTTACATTTTCCATGTAGCTGGGAAGGACAGCACATGCCACTGTGCTTAAGATGGAGTTTTGCCAACTTGCTGCCCGAGCTTGCCTCCAGGAAAGTGTGGTGCTCTCGATTTCTAGCAGCTACAATTACAGGTATGAGCTTCCATACTCAGCTAAATAAAATATTATATTATTATGTTTAATTATCCATATCCTTTGGACTTATTTTGAATGTGGATGCTAGAAAGTTACTTAACTATTATTCATAGTCATGGTGTTTGTTTTAACAGTGAGATCAGGTCAAAGGCCTTAAAAAATGTAACTTTATCCAGCCCTTTCCTTCTTACCACATCATGCGTGTGTGCATTTATATAATTTTAATATCTAACATGTAATACTAAATATATGTAGTATTTGCATGAATGTCACCTACATGTACTATATATGTATACCCACATATACACACATAAATTTGCTCCATTAATATAAAAAAGGAGAGCTAGCAAGAAGGACATATGTAGTAAGGGTACACCAAATGATGACAAAAATCCCATGTACCAAGAATCTATCAAGAGATGTTCAACATTATTGTGACCGCTTTTTAGAGCTTTTTGTCATTTAATTGTTTTTATTGTTATTATAAAGCTGATGCACAAAGGGATACAATTATATAAGTCAAGTAAGTACATTTCTTTTTAAACAGTGTCACCTCTTCCTGTGGGAGGGGAAAAACGGGAGAAAATGAGGGAAGCGGTAACATTTTTTAAAGCTTTTAACCTGACCCAAACTTCACATCCGGACTTATTGTCTATTCTGACACGGCAAGAAATCTTCAATGCAAAAGACAAGTTGCAAAGAGTAGCAAATGGGAAGACAGCACCTGGACATTTGCTGAAATGTTTCAAGAGTTTTAGTATTGGCTCAGCAGCTGAATTTTCAGAGAAAAATAATCTAATGTAGCATATGCATGATTGTGTGAGTCCCAATTAAAATATTCAAGGTCTGCATTTGTGAGCCAAGCTCTAATACCTTCTCCAAGTTTTATAGAAACATGGAGAAAACCTGGAAACGACTGGTATATATTACACAGTGTAAATAGGTGCTAAAATGTCTCTTTATTTACAAGGAATATGAAATTCTGGGGAAGCATTTCTCTTAATAAATAGGAACACTACAATTATTTTTCTGCTTCACCTCTTTGCTCAGTGCAATGCTGTTGAACTTGCCCTTTTAAAGATTAATCAAAGTCTGCATTTACAATTGGTTTAAGAATGTCATTACAATTTTGAGCTCATGTAATGTGATACGAATTAATTCAATTAAAACAAAATCTAACCACATGTACTCCACAATAGCAGAACGCATGTGCAGGCTTTGCAGCTCTGTGGCGGGAGTGGAAAGAAAATGCAGGGAATGATCTGGAAGTAGACAGAAGGTCTCATCCATTAGTAGATGACACATTAAGTGGTGAAGACTGGTTATTTTGTGGCAACTTTTGATGCTGTCATGATTATTGTGATTTATTGGAAATCTGGGGAAAATGGAAAAGCAAGGGTTTTTCTAAACTGTTTTATAGAAGATTCTTTCCTTTCAGTCTTCAGTGTTCTAGCCTCATGGACTGGGTCTAGCTCCGCCATCTTTTGTCCTTCATTACCTTGGGTGGACCTACACCCTCTCAGCTTGGGTCTGCATGAGATGAAGAACATCATTTTATTTTGTATATAGTTGCCTGTTCAAGCTGAGAGATGGCTCTGGTTTCACTCTTTCTTGGTCTGATCTTATTTCCTTAGTGTTCATGGTGCACATTACCTTAGAAAGAAGCATTATGAGTCCTTTATGTACTCTACCTGTCCATCCCTCTGTCAAGTAGGCTATCTTGTCCTTATATCTCCATGTTCTTTTGATGAAATTATATCCACTGATCAGGTCTGCTCTCCTGTCTTTTGGGCCTAGTAAACTAAGAAGGGTACCATTGCAATCCTACTGTGCTACCAAAGTCTGTTCTAAGAGTTATCTTCATCTCAGAACTGCCAGCCCAGCTGTAGGCTCCAGTCCTGTGCCATTTAAAAGTGCATTCCAAGTTTTCCAGGACATACTTATTTGGACTTTTCTCCCAGTAGCCCCTGGAATTTTTTTCATTTGTGTGTTTCTGCAAGTTCTGGGGTTTGAAATCAGGGCCTAGAGCTCTTGAATGGCTTTGTTGCCTACTGCTGATTATCAACTACTTGAGTCACACCTCCACTTTCAGCTTTTTGTTGAGTATTTGTAGCCAAGTGAGTCTCCCATATTTGTCTTCCAGTGATAGTTTCTGAGATTCCCAAATTTCAGCCTTCCAAATAGCTTGGATTACAGGCATAGCCACTGGTGTCCATCTCTCTGTGATGTTTCTAATAACCCATGAACTTTCAGATGGAAAGTGATGCACTGGTATGTCTGTATGGATACCTCTACCCAAATCCTAATTCTCTTACATTTCTGTCCTTCTCTACTTTGTAGGCTATTTAAATAGATTGAAATAGTGAAATTGCTCACTGGGAAGGGAGCAAGACTGGTTCTGCTACTTCTCAATGGTATCTGGCCTGTAAGGTTTATATTATTAATCCATTTTTACATGGGTGTCACTTTGTAAATATGAAATCATGGACTACAGGCTTGTGGACATTGGCCATTCCAATAAAACATTATTTTGAACAAAAACTATCCACTACAAAAAATTATTCACCAAACCTTATCACAAAAAGTACAAATGGGAGACACTCAGGTTTCAAACTGCTATTTAAGTGCCTCTGAGCTAAAAGTTACAAAATTGAATGGACAAGTAAGAATGGCCATTAAAATTTAAGTAGATGAAAATTGGATAATTGCATGATGCTTTTTATCCTGCCACATTGTATTCAATGGTACTGTGTACAAGCATCTTCTAGGAAAGAAATAGATGAGATGATTAAACAAGTGAGTGTCTTTAAATCATCTCAGCAAGATGAAGCACTGAACATATTCTTTTATTGTTCCTCTAATGTCTACCTCTGGCCCCCAAGCACCATAGGCACTCAATGAATAATTGTTAAATCTAATAACAAATATAATGAATGTAAACAGAATTCCTACCTTTCCATGGAAATTGAAGAGAGTATACTAAAAGTAACTTTAAGATGGAGTGCAGAATCAAACACAAATCATTTTAATTTAGTTCTTAATTATCATGAAAGTTGACTGTTGCTATTAGTTTTCAAAGGTATTTAGTGATCACAAGGTATTTGGCAGTATTTGTTGTGTGTTCTCTAGATTGAACTCAGGTAAAAAAAAAATCCATCTCCATTGCATTGATATAATTGGTTCCTTTGCTGGGAGGTGCTCAAAATATCACTGTAGTATACAGTTGAGACTTCCAAAAGGAAAATATCTGAGCCATAAAACCCAAGTTGAGTACTCATTACTAATTTCAAGCTAAAGTAAATAATTCCTCAACTCAAATGTTCTGGGTCCAAAAGAACTAAAGATTTCTTATGTCATATATGAAGTTTTATGCTCAGGAGATACTTTCTGAGTGCCAGGTGGACTTGTAAAATTGATTCAGGGAATATATCATTCACTTGGGATTGTCTTGGTGACCTATACAATGTTAAGACAAGTGAAACATACACATACACATGTGTGTGCATGTGTGCCTGGACACACAAATTCATTATTGAGTAAAACCAGCACTAAGCAAGGAAATGTATTGTGATCTGCACACAAATATTTCCAATCAAGAACTAGCACTTGCATTGCAGGTACTGTTCCTCATGCCTGTAATCCTAGCTATTCAAGAGACTGATATCTGAAGATCATGGTTCAAAGCCAGAAGGAAAGTTTATGAAACTCTTATCCCCAGCAAAAAACCAGAATTGGAACATGGCTTAAGTGGTAGCATGCCAGTCTTGAGTGAAAAAGCCAAGTAAGAATAAGAAACCCATGGGGCTGGGAAGGTGGCTCAGTGGTAGAGCACTTGCCTTGCATGCATGAGGCCCTGGGTTTGATTCCTCAATACCACATAAGAAAAAAGCCAGAAGTGGAACTGTGGCTCAAGTGGTAGAGCACTAGCCTTGAGCTGAAGAGCTAAGGGACAGCACCCAGGCCCAGAGTTGAGGCCCCATGACCGGACCCCTCCAAAAAAAAAGAAAAAAAAAGAAAGTAATAGAATAAGAAGTCCTGAGTTCAAACCCCAGTAGTGGCATGCACACACACATATACACATACACACAATTTGTTGAAAACAGAATTTCCAAGGTCAAAAGAATAGTATGTTTGTTTGAAGAAGACCCTGACACTTGTGAAACCAAAGGACTCATCCTTAAAAATATAGAAACTTCACTGACCTCATATTTTGGTTTTAACCCTTCCTGAAGTAATGTCTTTCTTTTGCAGACCCTCATCTGTCAGCTCTCTTCTTATTCCCCATAGAGATTAGAGCCACTGTTAAATTAGGCTGAATTCAACTGTATTCCTGGCAAGTGACCACAAGATCTCCTATTACTTAAACAGTTTTCCTGTGTCTCACTAGGGCTCAGGAATCTTAAGATCACCTTCATTTTTGCAGATCTTTGCTATATCCCCATGTAGAAGTTTATCATTAGTCCTTATTACAGAGAATTAAAACTCAAAGATAAGTCACTTTTCCTGATCAGTCACAGACATGGTACTGAAGTTGGGATCAGACATCTGTTTTTTTCTTTAAATACCTTTTTTATTGTAAAAATACTGTACAGAGGAGTTACAGTTACATGAGCAAGGTAATGAGTACATTTCCTATCAAGCATTGTTACCTCCTCCTTTGTTTTCCCCCTTCCCTCCTTTCCCCCCCCCTCCACAACTACACTACCTTCCTTTCCTCTCCCCTCTTCCTGCCTAAATTGTAAAATTCGTTTTTCAACAGTGTCTTGTGAACCTCATTGTTACAATGGGTCAAACGCTATCCCTAGTTAAGCATTTTGGTTTTTTTTCTTCCCTTCCCCAAACTAAAGAAGTGTGTATACAAGATGCAGGGCACCGACATCAAATACAGTGAAAACAGGGGTTATATCATGGGGGAGGAACATACAAAGAAACAAAAAAAATCACATGGTACATTATAAATACGTTAGAAGCAATAGCAAGAAAGGAAAAAAAACACTTGTGACCCTATTTTGGGGTTCATTTCGCTTAACAACATCTTACTTGTTCATAAGTACATAGATTTTGACCTTGCTGGTTGTTCCAGACATGCTAGTTATTGCAAATAAGGAAAACCATAGACCTACATTTCTTTTTTTTTCTTTTTTCAGTACTGAGGAGTGATCTTTTTTTTTTTTTTCAATGTGAAAATACTGTACAGAGGGGTTACAATTACAGGGGCAAGATCATGAGTACATTTCTTATCAAGCATTGTAGCCTCCTCCTTTGTTTCCTCTTCCCATCCTCCCCCACCCCGGCCCCTCACCCAATCCCCCCCCCCACCACCAAAGTTGTAATGTTCATTTTTGACATAATGACTTGTACATCTCATTGTTGCAATGTAGGACCTACATTTCTTTGGGCATGGCTTACTTCAGTTAATATAATTTTTTCCAAGTCTTTCCATTTCCTAACAAATGGGGCAATTTCATTCTTTTTGATGGAGGCATAGAATTCCAAGATATATATCACATTTTCTTGGTCCATTCATCTACTGAGGGGCATCTGGGTTGGCTCCATATCTTAGCTATGTTAAATAATGCTGCAATAAACATAGTTGTGCTGGTAGCTTCAGTATGGTCTTGTTTGTGATCATTTGGGTAAATGCGCAAACATGGGATTGCTGGGTTATAGGGGAGCGCTATGAGGAGTCTTTTGAGGAACCTCCATACTGCTTTCCAAAGTGGTTAAACAAGTTTACACTCCCACCAACAATGCAGTAGGGTTCCCTTTTGGCCACATCCCCTCCAGCACCTGTTCTTATTAGAGTTCTTGATTATAGCCATTCTAACTGGGGTGAGGTGAAATCTCAATGTTGTTTTGATTTGCATTTCTTTTTATGGCTAGAGAGGTTGAACATTTCTTCATGTGTCTATTAGCCATTCTTATTTCTTCTTCAGAGAACTTTCTCTTTAAGTTTTTAGCCCACTTCTTTATCTGGCAGTTGTGTCTTTAAGGATTTGTTGTTGGGGGATTTAATATTTTGAGTTCGAAGTATATTTTAGATATGAGACCCTTATACATTGTATGGCTAGTGAAGATCATCTGCCAATCCGTGGGCTTTCTATTGATCTTGCTAGCTATGTCCTTTGCCTTGCCGAAGCTCTGCAGCTTCATGCAATCCCATTTGTCCAAATTTTCTTTGATTTGTTGTGTTTCTGGGTCACTATTGAGAAAATTCTGGCCTGTGCCTAGGAGACCTAGGGTTTCTCCTATTCCTTCCTGTAATGTTTTCACGGTGTCTGCTTTGACTTCAAGGTCTTTGATCCATTTGGTGCAGGGTGATATATAAGGATGTAAGTTTATTTTTCTACAGGTATTTAACCAATTTTTCCAGCACCATTTACTGAAGAGGCTGCCTTTCTTCCATTCTATTTTTTTGGCTCCCTTATCAAAGATTAGGTGGCTATAGGTCTGTGGGTTCATTTCTGGGTTTTCAATTTTATTCCACTGGTCCTGAGGTCTGTTCTTGTGCCATTACCAAGCTGTTTTGATTACTATGGCTTGAAATTTGGTATTGTTATTCCTCCAGCACTGTTCTTTCTTCAAAGGATCATTTTTGCTATTCGAGGTCTTTTATTGTACCATATGAATTTTTGGATTGCCTCTTCTATTTCCTTGAAGAATTAGGTTGGAATATTGATAGGCATCACATTGAATTTGCAGACAGTCTTGGGAAGTATTGCCACTTTCACAATGTTGCTCCTTCCAATCCAGGAGCATGGAAAGTTTTTCACATGCTAAGTTCTGCTTTGATTTCCTTTTTCAAGTTTTTAAAGTTTTCATCATAGAGGTCCTTCACTTCTTTAGTTAATTCCTAGGTATTTTACTTTTTGTGGAGCTATTACAAATGGTATTGCTTTCCTAATTTCAGCCACACTTTTCTCATTGTTGGCATACAGAAAAGTCATTGATTTTTTTTAAGGGTTAATTTTATACACTGCTACTTTGCCAAAGTTTCAGATCAACTCGAGTAATTTGGGAGTGGAGTCTGTGGGGTTTTTTAAATGCAAGATCATGTCATCTGCAGAGAGAGAGTTTTACTTCATCTTTCCCTGTTTGGATCCACATTTATTTTTGCATCTTGAGTTTTTGCTGTAGCTAGGCATTCTAATACTAAATTGAAGGGAAGTGGAGAGAGTAGACATCCTTGTCTAGTTCCTGAGTTTAGAGGAAATGGCTTTAGTTTTTCACCATTGAGTATAATGCTGGCTCTAGGTTTGTCATATACAGCCTTTATTGTATTGAGGAATGTTCCATGGACTCCTAGTTGTTCCAGAGCCTTCATTATATAGGGGTGTTGGATTTTGTCAAATGCTTTTTCTGCATCTATTGAGATAACCATGTGGTTCTTATCTTTGCTCTTGTTGATGTGATGAATTATATTAATTGATTTGTATATATTGAACCAAGTTTGCATCCCTGACATTAATCTTGTTTGATCATGGTGTACGATTTTTTTGATGAATTGTTGAAGTCGATTGGCCAAAATTTTGTTGACAAGTTTTGCATCAATGTTCATCAAAGATATGGGTGTATAGTCTCTTTCTTTGATGAGTCCCTGCCTGGTTTTGGGATGAGGGTTAATATAGCTTCATAGAAAGAGTTTGGTAGTGAACTTTCTCTTTAAATTTCATTGAAGAGTTGGAGGAATATTGGTGTGATTTCTGCTTTGAAGCCCTTGTAGAATTCTGCTGTAAAATCATCTGGTCCTGGGCTTTTCTTAGATGGGAGGTCGTTTATTGTTGTTTCTATTTTAATACTCGATATGGGTCTGTTAAGTTGGTTTAACTCATCTTTGTTTAGTTTCGGCATGTCGATATTTGCTAGGAAAAGGTCTATTTCTTACAGATTCTCAGACTTACTAGCATAAAGGTTTGAGAAGTATTCTTTTTTTTTTGAATTTTTATTTTTTTATTGTGAAAATACTGTACAGAGGGGTTACAATTACATGGGCAAGATAATGAGTACATTTCTTTTTTTTTAATTTTATTTTATTTTAT
>NW_012267410.1:2156300-2159953 GCF_000151885.1 Dipodomys ordii
TTTTTTTTTTTTTATTGTGAAAATACTGTACCGAAGAGTTACAATTACATGGGCAAGATAATGAGTACATTTCTTATCAAGCATTGTAGCCTCCTCCTTTTTTTCCCCTTCCCATCCCATCCTCCCCCTGCCCTCCCACTCAATCCTCCTCCCCCCCACCAAAGTTGTAAAGTTCATTTTCGATATAAGGACTTGTACATCTCATTGTTACAATGGGTCTACCTGTATCCCTATTTAAATGATTCGTTTTTTTTTCTCTTTCCCTCCACAAATTATAACAACATCAAATACAGTGAAAGCAGGGGTTATACCATGGGGGAGGGACATACAAAGTAACAAAGAAATAATCTTATAAATGTGTTAGAAACAATCACATGAAAGAAAAAAATTGAATACGTATCTTAGGATTCATTTCCCTAACATCAACTTATCTGACCTTTTCTGTGACTCAGACATATACTAGTTATTGCAAATAAGGGAAACCATGGGACCTAAGTTTCTTTGGGCCTGGCTTATTTCACTTAATATAATTTTTTTCCAGTCTTTCCATTTCCTAACAAATGGGGCAATGTCATTCTTTCTGATGGAGGCATAGAATTCCATTGTGTATATATACCACATTTTCTTGACCCATTCATCTACTGAGGGGCATCTGGATTGGTTCCATATCTTAGCTATGGTAAATAAGAATGAAATAAACATAGTCGTCCTGGTAGTTTTAGTGTGGTCTTATTTGTGAACATTTGGGTAAATGCCCAAAAGTGGGATTGCTGGGTCAGAGGGGAGCTCTGTGTGAAGTCTTTTGAGGAATCTCCATACTACTTTCCAAAGTGGTTGAACACGCTTACACTCTCACCAACAATGCAGTAAGGTTCCCTTCTGTCCACGTCTCCTCCAGCGTGTTATTATTAGAGTTCTTGATTATAGCCATTCTAACTGGGGTGAGGTGGTATCTCAGTGTTGTTTTGATTTTCATTTCTTTTGTGGCTAAAAAGGTTGTGCATTTCTTCATGTGTCTATTGGCCATCCTTCTTTCCTCTTCAGAGAAGTTTCTCTTTAAGGCTTTAACCCACTTATTTATTGGGCAGTTGTTTCTTTGAAGATTTGTTGTTGGGGGATTTAATTTTTTGAGTTCCAGGTATATTTTAGGTCTCCTCAGCACAGGCCGAAGTTTTCTTAATACAGACCTAGAAACACAGCAAATCAAAGGAAGGTTGGACAAATGGGATTGCATGAAATTGCAGAGCTTCTGCATGGCAAAGGATATAGCGAGCAAGATCACTAGAAAACCCACTAATTGGGAGAAGAACTTCACTAACCATACAACAGACAAGGCTCTCATATCTGAGTTTTTTTTTTATTTGTGTATGTTCTCTTCTTTTTCTGATAATATTTGCTAAGGGTCTGTCAATTTTGTTAATTTTTTCAAAGAACCAACTTCCTGTTCTTTGTATCTTTTTTGGATTCTAATTCCTTTAATTATGATTTAATTTTAATTATTTGTTTCCATCTACTGGATTGGGGTTTAGCTTGCTGCTCTTTTTCAGGGAGGTTCAGGTCAGACTTCTGTTTTTATGCTTACTCATCTCTTGCTTAGCTCCCCTGCCCACAGTCAGTCTGCTGAATGGGGGTTTTTGGTCCGCACAGGCCTATGAAGTGCTGATATCAGTGTTAAACAAGTGGTACCAACTGACAATGGTGTGGGTAGGTTAGGATTTTGACTCTGGAATGTCCTAATTTGGATCATGGATGCCCCACAAAGAGTCATATGCTAAAGAATTGTTTCTCAGTGTGATGCTACTGGGAGATGATGGAATATTAAAATCTGTTAAGTCATTAGGGAAGTATTTCTGAAAGGAATTGTGGGACCCTGGTCTCTCTGTCTTCCTCTGCTGCTTCCTGGAAATGAGGTGGCTGCTTTTGCTCTGGTTTGGACTCTTAACCTACAATGTTGCCTGAACACAGGACAAAGTAACCATGCTATCTTCCATGGACTAGAGCCTCTAAAATTGTGAGCAGGCCCAACCTTTTCTTTTTGTAAGTTGATTATTACAAGCATTTTTTACAATGACAGAAAGATGACTAGCAGAGTTTATGAAATCAGTAGCCAACTTCTCTGAAACTTTTATTAGGTGCAGTCCTGGTCTTCCTGGATGATCTCTCATGATTTTCCTGTGTTATTGGTTGTGCACATGAAGGCAAATGGAGAAGATGAGGATTTTAAACCAGGCAGATTCCGTATTTGCCTCTAGAGCTGTTAACATAGATGTAATGGAGAATTCTTGGTACAGAGATTTGTTAGAGTCAGTGGATTGAGGAGAAGGAGGAAGACAAAGAAAAACCAAGAATGATTCCTTAGTTATTGAATAATGGAGGAGATACCATAATTCAGTCAAAGGAAGCAGACAGAAACCAGGAAAAAATCAGGAGAAAGTGACATAAAGTACCAATAAAAAGAAATCATTCCTGGATAGAGTATCCATGGCTCTTAACAGGAATGCATGTATAGAAATATCACAATAAAATTCCTCCCTCAGATATAACAATTCTGAATATCTATGCACCAAATATATGTGCACTCAACTTCATCAAAGAAATACTACTTAGGAGTTCCGGGAAGATGGCGGAGGAGAAGCTGGATTCTGAACAAGCTCTAACATAGAAAGCAGTTTTAGAGTTCCAGTGAACAGTCCTAAGCCAGAGAATCACACCAAGTGTGCCATCACAGGACAGAGAGTTAGGCAACAGAGGGGAAGCCAAGGCAAGGAGACACATCTGAGCGCTTGCCAGCAGCCGCCGCGGCGATGGCAGGGTCGTGGCAGAGAACGCAGGGCACCCAAACCTGAGCCACAGAGAGCCTGGGACAAAGGAGTCAGACGCAGCGGGCGAGTGGATTCTACTCAACACCAGCAAGAACCAACAAGGAGCAGACATCTTCATCCTGCAGTTTGCAGACCAGAGACAACCCAGGAACCAAGACTCGGCGTGAGTAGAAGCCTGACATCCTCACTCCTTCTCAGGGAGCAGAGGAGGGAAGGCCACCCCTCCTCCCCCCAGCACCAGTGATCTCCATCTTGGATACCGACAAAGCTCAGCGGAGCTGCTAGCTCCAATTCAGGCCTTGGAATAAAATGAGTCATTTAGCAGGTCACAAGAACTTAATGGCGAAGTGACCTGCCAGACTCAGCTCCATCCAGGGAAAAGTCACCCAGCTCAGGCGCCAGCCATTGGTGTGGCTTTCCCCACTGGGTAACCAGAGCCAGAGGCTGCCCCTCCCTCTAGCAGCCTCAACAATCAATTGAAAAACAGAAACCCTGAGAATGACTCCAGGCTGGGCTCTGTGAGGTTTTCACAAAATAGCCCCAGGGAAAAGCTGCTGGTTGTTGAAAGCCCTCAACTCTACCCAGAACCTAGCCTCACCACTGCATCCCCCTCTTTTGTGATTCTCAAAGCAGATCACCCTTCCAGTAAATTAACCTGGGAGGGGGATCCCAAAATCTTGGGTAAAGCAGAGCATTTTTCTGCCTGTTTGAACAAACTGACTTAAGAAACCAATCAAGCCACAGGACCTCAAGCAGACCAGAAACTCCAACAAGAGGCTGGTCACAGACACAAGGGAGATACAGGATTCTTCCCACCCCTCCCAAAAAATC
>NW_012267410.1:2168575-2206234 GCF_000151885.1 Dipodomys ordii
TGGGAAGGGATGGGAAGGGTAAACAAAGGAGGAGGCTGCAATGCTTGGTAAGAAATGTATGCATTATCCTGCCCATGTAATTGTAACCCCTCTGTGCAGTATGTTCACAAATAAAATAAAATTAAATTTAAAAAAATGAAATACTACTTAAGCTAAGACACACAAATATCCAAACACATTGATTCTTGGTGACTTCAACATATCACTGTTACCTCTGCATAGATCATCCAGGTAAAAACTCAGCAAAGAAACCTCAGTACTAAATAATTGCATTGAAAAACTTGACTTAACAGGTATCTACAGAGTATTTCACTCAGCAGCATCAGAATATATTTTTTTCTCATCAGCTCATGGAACATTCTCCTAAATAGATCGTGGTTTAGGCCACAAATCAAATCTGTACAAATTCGAAAAATTGAAATAATTCCTTATATTCTGTCAGACCACAACAGAATAAAATTAGAGCTGAACACCAAAGCCATCACAGAAAATTCTCCAACTCAAGGAGACTGGACAATACATTACTGAATGACCAGTAAGTCATTGAAGACATTAGAATGGAATATTTATGGAATTTAACAAAAATGAACACACAAAATACCAGCTACTCTGAGACACAGCAACGGCAGTGTTCATTGGAAAATGTATAGCTCATACTGCCTACCTCAACAAATTAGAGAATTTCAAATCAACACTTTAATGATGCATCTTAAGCTCCTTGAAAAACAAGAACGAGCTAAACCCCAAATGAGTAAATGGAAATAAATAATCAAAACTTAATCAGCAATAAATTAATTAGAGCCTAAAAAGACCATAAAAACATCAACATAACAGAGTTTGTTCTTTGAAAAAATAAACAAAATTGACAAAACTTTTAGAAAATCTAACTAAATAAAGAAGAGAACACAAAAATAAATAAAATTAGAGATGAAAATGAGAACATCATGACAAAAACAAACAAGATTCAGAACATTATAATGGAATACTTTGCAAATCTTTAATGCTAAAAAAATTGGAGAATTTGGAAGAGATGGAAGAATTTCTTTCTAACAATATTACTATATAAAAACTAAACCAAGAAGAGTTAAACCAACTAAATAGACATATTAACAAGTCATGAAATTGAAAGGAAATGAAAGATTTCCCATCCAGTTCCAGGACCTGATAGATTTATATCTGAGGTGTATAATGTCTTCAAAGGAGAACTTATTCCATACTTCTCAAATTCTTTAATGCAATTGAAAGGGAAAAATCACTACCAAACTCATTTTATGAAGCCAGCATAATACCTATCCCAAAAGCATGTAGGAAATCATCAAAGAAAGAGAACTACAAACCCATTTTTCTGATGAACATCAATAAAAAACTTCTCAGTAAAACTCTGGCCAACCAAATTCAACAACTATTCATAAAAAATCATACACTATGATCAAATAGATTCATTCCAGGGAAGCAAAATTGGTTCAATATGCAGAAGTCAATTAATGTAATCCACCACATCAATAGAAGCAAGGAGAAGAATCACACAATCATCTCAATAGATGCAGAAGAAGCCTTTGACAAGATCCAAAACTCCACTATGATGAAAGCTCTGGAGAATCCAGAATCCATGGAACATTCCTCAATATAGAAATATACTCATTATCTTGCCCATGTAATTGTAACTCCTCTGTACGGTATTCTCACAATAAAAAAAAGAAAAAAGAAAAGAAAAGACTGTATATGACAAAGCTATAGCCATCTTTATACTTAATGAGAGAAAGTTAAAATCTTTTCCTCTAAAATCAGGAATAGGACAAGGATGTCCACACTCTCCATTCTTCAAAATGGTACTGGAATTCTTAGCAAGAACAATAAAGCAAGAGAAAAACATAAAGGGATCCAAATAGGAAAAGAAGAATTAAAACTTCCTTGCAAATGACATGATCTTTTATCTAAAGAGCCCTATGGATTCCTCCTCCAGGTTCCTTGAGCTGATCTGAAACTTTGACAATGTAGCCAGGTATAATACTAACCCACAAAAATCAGAAACTTGTCTATAAGACAATATTGAGAAAATTGTGATTGAAATCAGAAAAGCAATTCCATTTTTAATAGACTAGTAAAACAACAACAACCCCCCCTAAAAAAACTAGGAAATAACCAAATATATGAAGGAACTTTAGTATGAAAACTTTAAAAATCTGAAAAATAAAGAAGATTTAAGGAAATGGAAAAACCTTCCATGCTCCTGGATAAGAAGGATTAACATTGTGTAAATGACAATACTGCCAACCCTATCTACAAATTCAATGCTATGCCCATAAAAATCCCAAAGCTACCAGCACAACTATGTTTATCACAGCATTATTCACCATAGGTATGGAACCAACCCAGATGCCCCTAAGTAGATGAATGGAACAAGAAAATGCGATATATATATATATATATATACACATATATATACGTATATATACATGTATGTATATATACGTATATATACATGTATGTATATATACGTATATATACATATATATTATATATTTATATGTGTGTATATATGCATATATGTATATATACATATATATACACACATATAAATATATATTTATATTATAAACATTTATTAGAAATATATAAATATATTTTTATATATGTATATATAAATATATATTTATATATGTACATATACATATATGTATATATACATATATGTATATATTTATATATGTACATATACATATATGTATATATACATATATGTATATATATAATGCTATGCTTCCATCAGAAAGCATGATACTGCCCCATTTGTAATGGAATGATACTTTCCATTTACAATGGAAAGACTTAGAAAAAGTCATATTAAGTGACATAAGCCAGACCTGAAGAAATATAGATCCCATGGTTTCCCTTACATGCAATAATTAGTATACTTCTAGGATAATCTTAATAAATGAGCAGAATATCTCAATAGCTATGTACATATGTCCATATAAGATAACTCTAAGCGAAATGAACTCCAACACATGGATACAAGTGGTTTTACTTTGCTATTGTTGTTTTCAATGAACGATTTTTTTTAATTTATATATTCTTCCCCCTATGGTATATCCCCTGTTGTCACTGTATTTGATTTTGGTACCCTGGTATTGTATGTACATGTATTTGAATTAGGGAAGGGAAGGTGAACAATAGAATGGTGAGACAATGAATGAAGGGGCAACCAATGCATCAGCGATATACACAAGTCAACATATTGTAAATGATCTAGACAACTTGGGAAGTGTTGGGGGGAGGGAAAGTCAGAGAAAAATGAGGAAACAGGTAACAAGTTTGGCAAGAAATGTGCTTATTACCTTATTTATGCAAGTGTAACACCCCTACATCACCTTGACAATAAAAATAAATTAAAAAAATAAAAAATCCCAACAACATTCTTCATTTATATAAAGTGATCCAAAACTTGATATGACATAATAGCAAAAATGATCCTTCACAGGAAGAACATATATATATATATATATACACATACATATACATATATATACATGTACATATATATATGCATATACATATATACATGTGTATACATATACAACATATCTATGTATTATACACACACACAAAATAGAATTCTAAGTATGATATTGCACCACTCCTAAGGAAATGGAAAGGCTTGGAAAAAAATATATTAAGCAAAATAAGCCAAACCCAATGAAACATAGGCTGCATGGCTTCCTTTATGTTATAACTAAGATGTGTTATAAATCTACAAGGAAACGCACTGGATAGTAAAAGACAAAAAAATTATACCTGGTATGATAAATTATATGGGACTTTAAACATTCATACAATGAAATCAAAGAAGTTGTTCTTAGCAGAGGATCACAAATGCTCAATAGTTATGTGCATATGATCATATAAAATGTAGTTTGTCAAAATGAACTCCAAGAAATGGAAACAAGAGGTTTTTTTTCATTATTTGCCTTTCTGTTCTCCTTTTTTGCTGTTTTGGAATTTGTAGCTTTGTCTCATACGTAATTTTATTTTTTTTTAAATTTTTATTTATTTAGTCAGTTGGGGGCCTGAACTCTGGGCCTGGGCACTGTCCTTCAGCTCTTCAGCTCAAGGCTAGTATTCTACCACTTGAGCCACAGTGCCACTTCTGGCTTTTTCTGCTTATGTGGTGCTGAGGAATCAAACCCAGGGCCTCATGCATGCAAGGCAAGCACTCTACCACTGAGCCACCTTCCCAGCCCAAGTTTACCTGTTTTGAGGAAGGTAAGGGACAACACAAAAATAGTGAGACTAAAGATGAACAAATGCAGCAGTGATATTAAAACAGTATGTTGAAAATGCACTCTACACCTCATTGCGGAAGTAGGTCAGGAGCAGAAAACAAGGCAGGAAGTGACACAGTTCCAGAAGAAGTGTACTCATTTCCTGAGTTATGTAACTGCAACCCCTCTGTACATCACCTTTACAATAAAAATATTAACATATTCTCCCTCTTATCCTAAATGAGCATTATCCCTCACCCATACATGTATATGTTTATATTTAGTCATAGATATAAATGGTTCTTTTATATACACATATATGTACATATATATGTATAATATGTATGTATATATATATACATACCTGTCTGTTTTTCTTATATACACATAATATGTGTGTGTTGTGTTTTTCTTATATACACATAATATGTGTGTGTTGTGTGTGTGTTTCTGAACTTTAGGGATGAAGAAGCCACAGGTAACTTCATACATCTAATATATAATAGAATACATCTAATATATAATAGAATAGTGGCATGTTTACCTCAAGACTTCTGTTTTCTGGAATCAGAATTTTAAATCACAGGAAATTCTAACCTAGTGATTATCATTTTGTACTGAACTTTCACTTTATACTGTATTACACATATAAGCTGAAATACACTTGTATACTTAAATAAGATTTTCTTTTGACTAAATTGCCAATCTCCTGAGAAAAATCTGATAAACTAATTTTAATTAATCTCTGTTATACCCTTCTCATTTTTCCTCAAATGAATTAGTTTTCTCCCATAGCAACCTAATACTTAGTTCACTTAGACATGATGTTTTACGTTAGATCCCATACATGTTTCTTCTGAACATTGGTGTTTTCTTCACAATGATCCCTTTAAAACATACTCTTTTTCTAATATCCATCTTCTTGTCTGCTGAAGTCTCCATTTTTATATTAATTGAAATAATGAATTGAACTGAATTAATTGAAATAATCTGTGTTTTTCTTTCTTTTCTGATACTGAGATTTAAATTCAATGCCTAGACAGTATCACTTAGCTTCACTTAGGTTTTTTTTTTTTTTAACTCAAGAATGTCACACTACCACTTGAGCCACAGCTCCACTTGTAACATTTTTCTGGTTATTTGGAGATAAGAGTCTCTGGGATTTGCCCGCCTGAACTGGCTTTGAACCTTAATTTTCAGATGTTAGCTTCCTGAGTGATTAGGATTAGCCACAGGAGCCACCAGTGACCAGGTCATTAAGAGTTTTTATGAAGCACCTCTGTGCTGTGAATTTGGAATACACAGTTTAACTAGACAATGCAATGTCCTTGCCATTTCTGTCTATCAACTCATTGGGGGGTGGAAGAGGGACATAGAGATAGAGAGGGAGAGGGAGAGGGAGAGGCCTGCCTGAGTGGTTAAGTATCAGAATTACCCTAGGATTTCCAAAGACTTACCTCAGACAGGGACTCTACACTTGGGTATACACTCAGTCCCACTGGAGAGACTGTTAAGGTAGTTTCATGCTGAAATACTCTCTTTCCCTAGGTTTCAAGCCTGGCTAGAGACTGGTAAGCTCTTGTTCATGATCACTATTTTAGACTTTCTCTTTCCAGATTCTTTACGTAGTCATTTTAATACCCCAGGCCTCAGATACCGGACAACAAGGGACAGCTCTGATGCCCAGAAGATTAAGAAAACGCTTAGTCCTTTCTTCACCTTTACAGGGGATTTGTTTCACACCCTTGTTTGAGTACCCAGGCCTTCAATACACAAGTCCCTTCTACAGCATGCCCATAACACATACATATTATCTTATGTTCATTAAATGTTCTCTATAGCTTATAATATCTAGCATATTCATAGCCCCTAACATCATGTGAGTGTCCTATAAAATAGTAGTGGTGATGTGTTATTAAGGGACTAAATATTTAAAAAAAAAAAAGCATGCTCATGTTTGGGACAGATAGATTTCTTTTTTTTTTTTTTATTGGTCATGGGGCTTGAACCCTGGGCCTGAGTGCTGTCCTTCAGCTCTTCAGCTCAAGGCGAGCACTCTACCACTTGAACTACAGCTCCACTTCCAGTTTTCTGGTGGTTTATTGGAGATAGGAGTCTCACAGTCTTTCCTGCCCGGGCTGGCTTTGAACCGCGATCCTCAGATCTCAGCCTCCTGAGTAGCTAGGATTACAGGTGTGAGCCACCAGCGCCTGGCTACAGATAGAGTTCTTAACAATAGTTTAATCCATGGTTAGTGGAACTACAGATGGGAACCTATGGATATGGAAACAAGTTTCTCTGTTAGCTTCAAACTGCTGATCTGGCCCCTGGGTCCCAGCTTCTGTTTATCACTGCCTGGCTGGCAGTAGCCGGCTCTGGTTTGAAGGTGTGTAATCAGATTCTGGTCCTCATCAAAGGAAATGTGTTGGGTTCCACTATCAAGGGAAAGTTTAAGTCATACAAAGCAATGAGCTGGATCTTATATGTACTTAGGCAACTGACAAATGGAGCGGGGTGAGTGAGAAGAGAAACAGTGCAAGTGAGGAGGAGATTATGAATAAATCTGTGGTAAGTAATCGGGTTAGGGATGAGCCAGGGATGCAAAAATGAGCTGGAGATGTATGTATGGTTACCTTCTATATACAGAAGTGATGGAGAATACTGGGAAAAGGAAGAGAAAAAAGTGAGGTCAGAGCCTGGGACCAATGAGATGTGACCAGCAGAAAGGGATAGAGAATCTAAGGAACTGACAATTAAAGGAATCCTTGGAGCGTGAGTGGAGAGTCTGACAGAAGAGAAGCATCTCTAAAGAGGGAGGTGGCTATGGTGGCAAATGCAGGAAAGCAGCTCAGAAAGGTCTCTGTGAGGAAGTGTTGACTGAACTTGGCAAGGAAGAGATGGCTTGTGGTCTCTGGAAGAGCAGTTTCATTAGTGCGGTTGCTGCAAAAGCCAGTTCGTGGTGTTGAAGCCATGGGTAGGAGATTAGGTTAGACAAGAAGTCCTATTAGAGGATTAGGTTAGACAAGAAGACCTATCAGTTGAGAATTTTTGATAAGGAGGAAAAGAGAGAGATTGATATATGAGTTTATATATATGTATGTGTATATTCTTCCCTCCCTTTCTTCTTTCCTTCATTTCTTACTTCCTTTCCTCTCACTTTCTCTGTCCTTCTGTCTCTCACTTCCTTCTTCCTCCTTTCTTCCTCCCTCCTTTCCCTTTTTCTGTTCTCTCTTTCTACCCCCTTCTTCCTCCACTGCCCCTACCCTGTCTTCCTCTCTTCTCTCCCCCATTCCTTCTTTCTATCGACTACCTCTGTTTTCATCTGAAAGATCATAAATCTGATCACTAGTGCAAGGTGAATTGGAAGTAAGACACTGGTTTTATGAGGGATGGATCAGAACTGAGATTTGAGAAAGATCAACCCAGTTGTATATTAACCCATGAATCAAGATGTATTGTATTCATAAACTGCTTTGTTAAATGGCAACTCCTTTGTGCAACTACTTAAAGATAACAATTAAAAAGGAAAATTTAAAGGAATGAAATGCACACAAAAATTGTCTAAACAAACCATATATATTATAAATATGTATGTGCATGTCTGGGCCTATATTAGGGATTTCTATTGATTGGAGGAGGCATTATGACATATAAAATGCTTACCCCACATGTCTCAATACACATGTTGTTCTAGCCAGGTGGTGTAGTCTCACATCTACAATTCTAGCTATCCAAGAGACTAAAATTAGGATTACAGTGGTTCGAGGCTGGCCCAGGTAGAAAAGGCTAACGGACTCCCTCTCCAAAATAGCCAGCAAAAAGCAAGCTTGCCTGGATATTTGACTCAAGTGGTGGAGCACTTGCTGAGCAAGAAGTAGAGTGAGCATTAGGCTCTAAATTCAAACTCCTGTACTACCATCAATAAATTTTTCTCTAAGGCGTCACTCATCTTCCTAGAAGCCCACTGTTGCCCTAAAGTTGAAACATTTCATGAGGGTTCAAAAAAAGTCAAGTAATCAAAATGTACTGTATTCATAAACTACTTGGCAAGTCCTTCATACAACCACTTAAAGATAATAAAAATATTCAAAGATATCAAGTAAACATTATGATGTAAAAATGATAGAACTTGACTATGATGATAACTATGTTAGGAAGGCCAAAACCAAAAACTAATTAGGCACAAATACATTCATCGCTGATGAAGAAATAGATGTAGCTTTTATTTAAATTGAATGGATTACTCATACCCTGCTCCCATCCCCCCCTTCCACTCCTGCCCCAATTTGCTCATTCCAGCAAGTCATTCCTTCAGGTTCAAGGACCAATTTGACTTTAAGACTGGATCTTCTCCTAAGGAAAGAAAAGCACCTCCACCAGTAGAAATAACTGACTGAGCAGACACAATGCAATTCCCTTTTCGCCGGGACACCTTAGTAGTAACAGCAACGATCTTCCTTATTTTATGCTTCACTAGGGCGTATGTGGCCAATTGTATCGCCAGTGTAAGTCTGGATTACTTTCTATTACTTTCTATTGATAATTTTGAATAACTGAAGACTTTTGCCCTGCAAGGCAGTCAGTGGTGCTTGCAGCAAAGCTGGGCAATTAAGATGGGTGAAGGCTCTAAGCTTTGCACTGCTCTGTGCTCATGGGGAGAGGCAAAGTCAGCCACAGAGAAATTAAACCGCTTGGGCCTTGGGTGAAGGTCTGTGAACTGTTTAATGTCATAATTGCCTGCTACCTCAATCATCAAGCTGAATGAACTTCTAAGTTGAAATGTCATAAACGCTCAGCATAAAGATTTATATAAGCCAGGTATCCGACCTACCGCCTAGTCTTGCCTGTGGCAGGAAGTGTTTGTTATGTCTTACTCAACCTTTTGGGGGGAAAAATAAATAAATTCGGAAATGTGTTTGTTCTGGCAATGGTCAAACATTAAGAACCAATCCTGTTATCTGGATGGTGTGTGGGGACAGGACAGGATCTGATAAACATACCCATTTCTTATATAAAAACAAGTTTAGATCCAAATTCTTTCAGTTGAAAACAGTGTCCTAGTTTCTTACTGTATTTTGCTAAAATGTGAAAGAAACATTTCTTACTAAAATGAATTGTTTTTTTTTATTTTGTTGGCACATTATTTCATGATTTTTTCATTTACATTTTTGATCTTCTTTAAAATTAGAAAGGAATAACCAAAATAACAACTCTCTCAATTTACAATGGCTTATTATAAGTGTGTACTGAATGCAAAATGATGTGACTGTAAAATAATTACTTTGAATTTCTTCTTTTTTTACAATCCAGGATTATTTTGAAATCCGTGATTCATATAACTTACAATAATGACGTATCTCCTTGTTATAAAAGGTGTCGATGGCTCATGCTGGTAATTTTAGATACTCATGGGGCTCATACATGGAGGGTCACTGTTTGCAGCTAGTTGAGGCAGAAAAGAGCCTTCATATCCAATTAAACAGCAAAAAGGCAGGATGGAAGTTTAACTCAAGTATTGTGGCAACTGAATGAGCAAGTAAAGTCAGCTGTAGTCTGTGGGTTCCAGCCCTTGTGCCAGAAAAAAATAGTTGTTTTTCAAAATCAACCTATGGAATATCAGAAACATATTCTCAACGTTTCAACATTTGTGTATAAAATTCTTATAAATCAATAAGAAACAGAGGGGTAAAAGACCCGAATGAACTCTTGACAAAAGAAGATACGTGTGTGGTTAAAAGCTATATGAAAAGATAGTCAATATATTAGTTACCAGAGGGATACAAATTAAAGCCACTATGGAATTCAGCATGTATATTAGCATGGCTAAAATTTAGAAAGACAAAAATTTCTAAGAGTTGCTAAGATTGCAGAGAACTTAAGGAAAACATAGGCATTGATGTCAGGATAGGCAATTGATACCTGTAGTACTCTGGATTAGACATTGACCCAGGTAAGGATGTGGCTGTGTGTGATTGGGCTGGCCTGCTGAGCAACCTCATCAGGTGAGCAGACACTGACAGATGATACCACCAGGTAAGTGAAGGATGAGGAGCAGATTTTAAGGAGCTTGTGATTGAGTGTCACCCAGTAGGGTAAGAGAGTGAAACAGAAAGAAATGGAGTACCGTGTATAATATCAGTGGAGCCTGAAAAGACTAGAAAGACTCAGTCAAGGAAAGAAGGGATGAAGAAGGCTGTCACCTAGAAGATCATCGAACATGAAATGGTAGAGATATTAAAAAAGTATTGAAGATTTAGGTAACTTCTGGAACCAGAGGGAGTAAGAGGACAGAGGTAAAAGGCAAGAGGTCATAGAAATAGAGAGCCATCAAGCATTTGAGCCACATTCTTGATATAATGCTTGGTTAAAGCCTTTGGTCTAAATCCTGAAAGCAATGAAAATCCAATAAAAGAAAGCAGTCAAAATTGAGTGTAATTTTTTGCAAAGCCCATTTGGAGAAGCAATGAAAATTGACTTAATGTGAGACTACAGACAAAGTGAGCAACTATTTTTTAAAATTGTGAATTATAGAATTCACTAATGATAACCAGGACAGTCCTTTCTTTTGAGAGTCATGTCTTCATTATCTGTGTATGTATATGTGTGTGTGTTTGTGTGTGTGTGTGTGTGTGTGTGTGCATGCACATGTGCATGTGCTTGCTTTTCAGATGTTTATGTCCTGAAAGTTGTACAGCATATAATGAAGTGCAGGCCATCTTTCATCAAGGCCACTGAGGAAGGCACTGGCCAATGACTAAAATATTATTTTGTCAAAACATGATGATATTCAAAGTTGAAATATATCATAGAGAAATTACTCTGCAGAAGAGATTGCCAGCTGTCAGGCTGTGGCATCATAGTATGGCATAACACAGCAAGGCCCCTGGCAAAGAGAGAGACTGAAGAATAAAACCAACTTCTAGACTTCTTCTAACAGGATTAAAGATAGCTTTGGAAGAGCATATGGCAAATTCACTTATCCTCAAAATGCATACCAATGTAAGCCATCAGTCACCAAGACTGCCTGGAATAGGTTGGACTGAGTCAGCCAGGATCTGACCCTTAAGAGATGATGCTAGAATCAAAATCCCAAATAACAGAGGTTACAAAGAGATTCCTCAGTTATGTGACCATCTATGCTCTCCTTTCATCTTCTCTAAAGGCTCTTCTTTCCTCTCCTCTTTTCTCCTTTCTCCCCCTTCTGTTCAACTAGATTCTTCCTCTGTATCCCAGGATGACCTCAAAGTCACAATTCTCCTTCCTCAGTCTCCTAAATGCTAGGATTTTCCTCTTTGTTAACCCCCTCCTTACTTGTAGTTTTCAGAGTAATTGTAAAAGATATTGAATACCCAGCTCTGAGATAGGGAGAAACATTGTCCTGAAGAGACCAAGCTCTGTAATTACCTCTCCTAGACCAGGACACCCTGTGCCAGTGCAGTACACTGGTCTAGTTACCACAAAGTATAAAATCCAGAGTTTGGCACTTCTGGGTTTTCTCTACTGCCATGTTACATGAGGTATAACAGAAAAGAATCCACTGGCTCTGACAGTTTTCCTGAGTCTTGGAAGTCTGATTTGCCATGCTCATGAATTTTTGATGTCCATGGATTCTTAATTTTGAACAGTAAAGTTGCTTCACTGAACTTGCTGTATAAGTGTCTCTATCTCACTGAAATTTGCTCATGGCAGGAATTGAAGCTCATGATGCAGTGGACTGAAGCTTTTGTACTCCTGGTCCTAATGATTGCACAGTCATGGACATTGCTATTCTTCATACACTGCAATCAGTAACTGATACACAGTGAACCTGCTTCATGAGACTTTACTTCATAGAGTATCATAAAGAGGAGCAGTCGGAACTCTATACCATGAATGCCATGAAAATGTGCTGAACACCTAATTTAGCCAGGAGAGGTTCTGAACTGCTGAAGTTCTAGTCTGGTTAGTGAAACTGTATACAAATATTTTGCTTGGTGTTATATGGGAAGAGAAGATGGTAACGATTGTAAAGAAGATGATAATACTGCCTAAAGAGAAATATAGGAATGTAGGATAATTCTATAAGGTCAGTGGGAGGTCCTTGGAAAACATAGTGGCAAATTGACAGCAGCAAGGCAGAATTTAAGCTGCTTTTGTTTATAGAAAAGCAACTAAGAGTGATAAGAAGGTATCAGAATATAAGAAAGGCTCAGGGCAGTAATAAATCAGATGTGATTTAACAAGAGCCTAACCTGCTTTAATGATAATGAGAATCTTCGGAGAATTCCAGGGAAAGAAAAAACAAAGCATTCAAACTAGTTAGTTGTAAGGGCTAAGGAAATGAAGAAAATAGAAAGAGGGAAAGAGAGAGAATAGAAGGAAGGAAGGGAAGGAGAGAGAGGTGGCAGATGGGAGGAAAGAATAGGAAGTATAAAGGTAGGTAGGAAACAGGAAATGAAAAAGGAAGAAAGGAAGGGAAAAAGGAAGGAAGAAAGGAAAGAAAGAAGGAAGACAGAACTGGTAGCTCGTCTATAATACTCTCTAATACATAGGGTGGGATCTGAGGATTGAAGTAGACAAATCTGAGAGACTCTTATTTCCAGCTAACTAGCAATATGGCAAAGCTAGAATCATGACTGAAGTGGTAGAGGTCAGCCATCTGAATAAAGATGAGCAAATATACCAGGCCCTGAGTTCAAGCCTTGCTACTTGAAGAAACAAACAGATACATTAACTGACAAATCCAAGTATAACTATTTATCTAGAGTTTACTAGATGAAATTTAGTAACATTCTTCAGAACAATACAGAAGTTGGAGAAATAGCTTCTGCATTATCTTCTTGAAGTTTTCTCTTTGCAATTTCCCTTCTTTACTTTTTAATACGTTGTATCTCCCATTTTCTTGAACCCTTCAAGGACAGATTATGAGAAGGTGGTTATGTTACATGATTGCCATGACAAAAATATTCACCCAAATGTAATTCTCATTGGATTCCTTAGAAGTAAGTTTTACCTAATCATTTTTAATATTCATTATTTTCCTTGGCTATTAATAACTGACCATTTGTCTTTGACCTTAGACAAATGTCAAGTATAGTTCAAAGGTGACTTTGAGGGCTGTGAGCAGATGTGTATGACAGCAATCTGAGATATGTATTCATAGATGGCCACAGATCTCTGGCTTGGATATCTGAATGATATTAACTAGGCTTGACTATTTAGGAAAACAGCAACTGGGGGGAGGTCAAAGTCAGTTTATTTTTTATGCTGAGTTTGTAGTGCCTGTGGGATTTTTCTGTGTGGGCTCACTTCTTCCAGGCAGATTCAGAGTTCTTCAGCAGATGTGTCAGACAGAATTATAATAGACACTAACAGATGGACAGTCAGTGTTCTTCCTGGGGAGAAGATGATCAAAGACAGAGTGATACAATGTTTGGAGGTAGGCTGAAGAAGAAGGATGAGCAGAAAATACTGAAAAGAGATGAGGGAACAGGAAAGCTAAAGAACTTAGCTTGAAAAAGCTAAGGAAGGATAAAATGGAAAAAGAAGGTGTTAGTGTAATACAGGCTAATGATGTTTAAAAGTAAAAGAGCACATTATATTTAGTTTTGAAAGAACCACTGGTGATATCTGACACAGTAAATTTAGTGAAATGGTGGGAATAGAAAGTCAGTTGCAGACTGACTTAGATACCAGTGGCACCTGCCTGTAATTCTATCTATTCAGGAGACTGACATCTGAGGATCCTGTTCAAAGTCAACTAGGGCAGAAGAATCCAAGAGACTAATAATCCCAATTACCAGCAAAATGCCTGAAATGGATATGTGGCTCAAGTTGTAGAGCTCCAGACTTGAGTGGAAAAAGCTAAACAAGATAGAGAAGTAGTTCAAACCCCAGATTGGCATGAAGCAAAAGTAAGAAGAAAAGAAAGTCAATTGTAATAAGTTAAAGGGAAGGTCATGAAGTGGGTGTATTTGGAATAGGTTTTTCTCTGGGGAAACTTGCTTGCAAGCAAGTAGAATAAGAGGTTGGGGAGTTTTACTCTTCCTGAATAAAGAGTGCTAACATTGTTAGTGATGGTGAGGAGGTAGACATGTCCTGTGCATTGGCCCATGGAATTTATGCAGTGAAGCTGGGGGCTAAAGATGGGGCAACCACATCAAAGCTGAGATAGCAAGGTTGATTATAAATAATTCCATCCACCACCCCATGGAGATCCCAAAGTATTTCAGCCTGTCCAAAAAGCTCCAATACCCAAACCACAAAATAGCCTAAAGACGCAATGGCAATCCGAGGCTGTGTACAAATGAGATTAGTGCATGTGCCATTCTGCTCCTGCTCCTATTTACTGACCCAGAGTCTTCCCAGGACCATTGAATCCCTTTAATATCAGCACAGCAGGTTCCATCTGGGAATGTTTAGATGTTTTAGTGATAGCCTTGGGCGGAGATAGATGGTAATATCCACTGAGATGAGATTCACTGTCACAGGAAATTCCAGCAGCCCTGTGTTCCTGGGCCTCAAGTCTTCAAGCAGAAGCAAGTATGTGCTAACTATGTGAACAAATTAGGCACACCACCCAGATAAAATCTAGATAGTCAAGTTCACATTGGCTCTTGTCTTACCCGATCCTCTACTTTTGAGGTATGCTTCTTGGGAAGACCCTCCTGTGAATCACAGTTCATGCTCTACTGAACTGCTATTAATGCAATTTCTGTTGCCCTTTGAGCTTTCCAGCCTCACATATGTAATTCCTCTGAAACATTAAGTATGTTATCTGAAAGGTCTCTTAACGCCACCACCTCAATGCAAACCAGACTACATACAGATGAACAAAGGGAATTTAACTTTCATAAGTTGGTTTTAAAAATGCATTTACTTTGACTGCACTGAAGGAATCTAAAAAAAGATGAAAAGCATCTTTAGCATGCCAAAAACATCTGGTTTCATATTTTCAGACCAAAAGGAAATTGCATGAAGACTAAAAAAATCTTATGTTTTGATTTATATTATTATTGGAGGGCTGAGTAGCTGCCAGTCACCAAGTAAAATTTTATGATGATAAATAAATAAGGAAAACAATCTGACACAACATGTTGTGGAACAAAGCTGCATTTCAAGTTTAATTAACTGATAACAATGTTTATGATGGGAGAACTGTGCCACCAATTATACAGTTAGTAAATGTATGTTCCCAATGAGAAGATGGGCCCATAAAACCGTGTGAGGGGTTTTTCTCTGCTGAGTGTTTTAGCCAATCCAAGCAAAGTTTTGCTTTGGGTAAATCACAGGCCAATTACCAACCTCTCTGAGCATGTGCATAAATTGGTCTCTAAGAGATGACACCTCTGAGAAGCACATTCCAATAGAATAACGTAGGAGCAATGTTTTTCTAATAAGTTGGCAATAGCATCTTATAGAAATGGCAGGCCCTGGGACAGTAGAGATATAGCAGTCATAGGAAGAAAGGGGAAACATTTTAGCAAGGATGAGGGAAGAATGTTTTATGTTTTTAGCAGTATGCTTTTCCCTCCCCCTAAAACCTCAGACAAAATTCTAACAAAGTGTTCTGGCTTGCAGAGGGCCTGCAGATCAGCCAGGCTCTTCTGAAGCTTGCATTTGAAAGCATTGCATAGTTGGTGCAATTCAAAGACACTAAGATCACAGCTATTGTTTGTTCCCAGTGAAATCCATTTGCTTTGGACTATCTGAGACCCCATTTGAGAGGCAGTTATATTTTTAGAAGGACACTTTCCATAACAGATCTTAGAAGATGATTTCCCTCAAACTACAGAAGTTGATAAACCTAGGCAGATATGTAGACTATTTTACCTCCAATCTCCCTCCGCTTTTGGAGGGCTGATTTAGGAAATATTTAACTCCCTTGAATCCCTGCACATTAACCATTCTGCTCACATGCCCCATAGAGAGCTTTCAACTGCAATAACCATCACTACGACTTTGGTCTCTCTGACAGTGAGTTCCACATGAAAATAAGATCAGTTAGCACATTAAGCAACGTATTCCAAATATTAGGTCGTTTCCCAATGGGTGCCTAATGGAATTTAAAATACATATATATCTGATATTAAAGGGTAGAGTATTCAATCAAATGCTTTTGTTGGTAAAACTCAATATTCCATCGTCAGACATAAAGCCTGCAGAATATAGAACAGTTGTGGAAATTTCCTGGAACTTCAAGCTTAGCTCCAGCTGCCATCAAAAACATTCTGAAGTGTGTTTATTGATTTAGGAGTTAGCACAAAGCGTTTGGAATTTGGGTTAACTTAGAATCTCTTTGGATTTGTGCAAGGTAATTTCCTGTTTTCCTTTGTGGTGTGTGTGTGTGTGTGTGTGTGTGTGTGTGTGTATGTGTGTGTGTGTGTGTTTTCCAGTAGTTATGTTTCCTGTGAATTATTTTCATGCTATTTCTCTTTTTATTAAAGTTATTAGCAGTCATTTCATTTTGTTGGGCCAACTCAATCTTTGTTTCTCCTTTGCAGATACATGAGGTAATTGTTGCTTCTTTTGTTAGTGAAAAGAATTTTTCCCTGTGCAAGAAGGCGGGTGGGGTCACTTCCTGTCTGTCTGCAAGCCTATATGTGTGTGGCAAAATGAACATCCTGTGTTCGCTGCTGTTGAGAATTACTACTGGCATGTTTTGACTCATTATCTTGAATCTTAATCATCTGATGAAAAAAATTACTTTCATTAGCTGATGAAGGCTTGGGATAATGAGTCAGAACCTCCTGATGGGGCTTCTCAGTAGCCAGAAATGGGACTTAAGCATTTTACCTGATATGCTGTCTCTCATGGCTGTCCAACAAACCATGCATCCAGCTTTAGTATTTACCACAGAGGAGGAGCAGCAGAGACTAGAGGCAGGCTTAGCATCTCATAAGCACTGTCATCTCCTAAGAAAATGGGTTATATTTTGATGACTTTTTTTTTTCATTTTCTTTTGCTGGTATCAGAGTTTGAACTCAGGATCTCTCACTTGCTTGGTTGGCTTGCTTGCATGGTGGGCCTCCAGAGCAGCTTTTTGTTGGTTATTTTAGAGATTGATTCTTGTGGATTTTTCTGTCCAGGCTGAATCTGAAGCATATCTGAAGCATATCTCTTGTACACTGCTCCCATTTTTCCTCTATTTAAATCTAAAGCCTATGGCAATATCCAACAACGGAACTAAAAATGCTAACTTTCCATCTTCCCTACATGGCTGTGTTTATGAAATCATGTCTTGGCTTTTAATCATTCCTTTCATTTGCTTTGTTTTGGACTACTAATTGGGACCTGGCACACTGGAACCAACAGAACTGGATCTCTGGTAGGCCTTAGCTTCCTGTATAGGCTGCCTTTCATTTGTTCATTCATATACGCTGAATATTCAGGTTGCTTCCATTTGGGAGGGCTGTTGTTAACAATACTGTTATTTGTATGGATGATCAAGTAAGTAGCTCTTTCAAGACCTGTCTTTTCTTTCCCTTTCCTTCCACACAGACTAAGAATTGGAATGGCTCAATTGATTTCTCTTTCATTTTTCCCGCATTTTTTAGAACCTTATCAGTTTATTATTTTATGTTTATTTATAGTTTGGCAGTGCTAGAATTTGAATAAAGGGCTTCACAATTTCTAGACTCCAGCTAGACTCCACCATTTCTATACATCCAGCTCCTTTGATTTTATTTTTTTAGATAGAGTCTCGTATTTTTGTCAATCCACTTCACACCCTAATCCTTCTATTGCTGTCTCTTCAGTAGCTGGAGTTACAGCATATGCTATCATGCCCAATGTTATTTTTAAAGTAATAGTAGTATAAGTCAGGGGATCATCTGAAGGTGCTCAAGGAACATATGACTTTGGATGTCCTTACAACTTGCAGGCTTCAATGGAAGAGGAAATGGAACCCACACTAGAGAGCTGTACTTTCCCAGGCTCCTAGCTAGTCATAATCAGAAAATTATGAGCTTTCAAGAAAAATCAAATGAATATAAATATATTAATGAAAACTAAGTCAACATTGAAGGCAGTGTAGTTGAGAGACTTTTTCTTAGAGGAGCAAGAAGACCTACAGCTCTGTTAAGATGGTTTAGAGGGATGCAATACAAGTGTCTTTCAGTAGATGATTGTTCAGCTCCTGGGCAAGGATGCATTTGCTGTTCACTGTCCTCTATCTCCTCCTTCTACTTCTCCTCCTCCAACTCCTTTTTCTCCTCCTGTTCCTCTTCCTGCTCCTCCTCCTCCTTCTCATCCTCCATCTTCTTCTTCATCTTTCTCCTTTTCTTTGTTGGTCATGGGCTTGAACTAGGGGCCAGGATGCTGTCCTTGGGCTTTTTCGATCAAGGCTAGTGCTCTACCACTTTGAGCTCTGCTCCCACAGTCCTACTGCAGATTTCAGACTCACTAATCTTTATGCCACTCAACAAGCATATTAAGACATTGGTCATTTGAATGGAAATGCTTTAAAAAAGAAGCCCCAGATGTGTGTAGTGGCTCACCCTGTAGTCTCAGCCAGCCTGGGCTTCACATAGACCCTGTTTCTTTTCTCTTTTTTGTCTTTATTTTTCCTATGGTTTATCGTCTGTTGTCACTGAATTTGATTTTATGCCTTGTGTATTGTATATATGTTTAGCTGAATTGGGGAAGGAAAAGGGGCAACAAAATGAACAATGGACAAAGGGGGAACCTATGCAACAATGATACTCACAAAACATTATGTTGGAAATGATCTGTACAACCTTGCAGGGGAGGAGGGGGGTTAGGAGGGAGGTAAAATAGGAGAAAAACAAGGGAGGGGGTAACAATGTGTGACAAGAAATGTACTCATAGGTCCCATGGTTTCCCTTGTTTGCAATATCTAGTATATGTATGAGTCAAGCAGAAAAGGTCAGAGAAGGTGATGTTAGAAAAATGAACCCTAAGATATGTATTCAAATGTTTTTTTCTTTCATGCGATTGTTTTCTTTGTTGCTTTGTATGTCCCTCCCCCACAGTATAACCCCTGCTTTCACTGCATTTGATGTCAGTATAATTTGTGGAGGGGAAGGGGAAAAACAAGTAGTTTAAATAAGGATACAGGTGGACCCGTTGCAACAATGAGAAGTACAAGTTGTCATGTCAAAAATGAACTTTACAACTTTGGTGGGGTGAAGGATTGGATGGGGTCGGGCGGGGGTGGGGGGGGAGGATGGGAAGGGATGGGAAGGGAAAACAGAGGAGGCTACAATGCTTGATAAGAAATGTACTCATTATCTTGCCTATGTAATTGAAACCCCTCTGTACAGTATTTTCACAATAAAAAATAAATAAAAATTTTTAAAAAAGAAATGTACTCACTATCTTAACTATGTAACCCCTCTGCACAACACCTTGACAATAAAATTAATTTTTTTAAAGCAAAATTCCCCCAAATACCCTCACCTAGAAGAAAAATAAACCAAGGGGAAAGATAATGGTTAATCACAACTAGCCCTCAGTCCTTTAATGTTGAATGTCAAAAAGAAGACAAAACAAACTTCTCTCCCATTATTTGAATATTTCACTCATTAAATTCTCTAAAGAAATGTTTAATTTTTAAAATGAAGGTTATGAACTCTATTTGTCCCTGAGCCTTTAGGGCATTTTCTTTTCATTTTTCTGTACCTTGGTATTTCTGCACCTGTAGATCTTCTCTTATTTTTAAATGAGGTCTTCTTGGAAAATATCCTTGAATCTTTTGCAGAAAATACTCTAAGGCCTCCCTTGAGCTCTATACTATCTTCTGTCCCTTCTCTTCCCTTCCCTTCTTTCCCTTCTCTTTCCTTCCCTTCCCTTCTCTTCCCTACTCTTCTCTTACCTTCTCTATCCTTCCTTTCCCTTCTCTGTCATTTCCTTTTCCTTCTCTTCTCCCTTTCCTGCCATTTCCTTTTCCCTCTTCCTTCCCTTCCTTTCCTTATTATTTCTCCCTTTTCCCTTGTTTCTCTCCTCCTCCTTTCCCCCCCACTCCTTTCCTATCCTCTCTCTTTTCTTTTTCCTGATATGCAAGGAAAGTGTTCTGTCATTGAAATACATGCCATCCCTCACTTCATACGTCTTCTTCTATATTCGTTACCCTTTAAAACTTTATTATCTTTTTTTACAGTTTTTATTTAGTTTACATTTTATATTTCCTATTTCTGTGAACCCTAAAGTGTGTAAATCATTTTAACATGGAGGCTAAATACTTTTGTAATAAAATGTGACTATGAAGATGAAGAGAATGTAGGGAATGTCAATAAAGGCTGTTGAGCAATAGGGATGAGAAAGTAAGAGTGGGTTTTCCTTTACAAAATGCAATGCCATGATAAATCCTTTGGTGTAAGTGATTCACATTTGAAAAAAAATAACAGGAAAGTAAAACAGGGTTTGGATAGGAGTGAATGAACCACCAACGGGAGAAGGGATGGCTAACTAAGAGTAAATGAGGATGAATATGATCAAAATCACCTGCATGTATGAAAACAGAACCATGAAACTTGTTAAAACTGTTTTAAGTGAGGAGTGAGCTAAGGGAGAGGATAGGGTGGAGCTGATCATATATTGAATACCTCTGTGAAAATATCACAGTGCACAATTAATCTATTCTAATTAAAAATACAAAATCCTGGGGGAAAAGAATGTAAGTTGAAGAAGGACATTCTTCTATTTTGTTACTGCTACTGCCATCATAGGTATTCAATGACTGTTATTGAATGAATGAATAAATCTTTTTCCTAATTTCTCCTTTTTATTTCAAATACATCTCAGGGGCAGCAGTATCTGAGTTTTTCTATGCATAAAATACTTTGTTTATGAGCCCATTCTCCGATGAATTTGTGTGTGTGTACATGTGGGGGGAGTTGAGGGGCTTGAATTCAGAGCCTGGTCTTTGTCCTTGAGCTCTTTTGCTCCAGGCTAGTGCTCTACCACTCTGAGCCACAGCTCCACTTCCAGTTTTCCGGTGGTTAATTGACAATAAGAGTCTCATGAACTTTCCTGCCTGTGCCCTGATCCTCAGATCTCTGCCTCCTGAGTAGCTAGGAGTGTGAGCCATCAGTGCCCAGTTATGAGCCTATTTTTTAATTCCAAAGTACTTGGTCTTATGAAGGTGTCTTCTGTAAAGTCTCTGTCAGACAGTCCTTGTCAAAATGTTTCTATTACAAATGAACCAGTTATTTTCAATACATTAGCTCCTTTCTCCAATCTCAAAATATCACTCAGGTTGCTTTGGCATCAAACTGAAATTGCTTTCTTGTGGTTCTGGTTTTTCTTTCCTTAATTCCTCCCTACCATGCCAAGGATGGTCCTGGCTATCTGGCTATCTGGTCTACCTACAGACTTCCCTTCCTTTGTACCCATGTCCTAACCCATATAAACATCTTCTACCATTTCTAATACTCTTTTTTAATGAAGCCAAGCTTCATCTTAACTTAAAAATCACTTCGTATTGAAAAGTAAAACCATTTAAAAAGAGCTGATTGTATTCAATCTAACCATTTTAAACTAATTTTTTATGCTATTCAATTACTCAACATATATGCTGAGAGCCTGTGAAGAGTCAGAGAATACTCTGGGTGCTGTAAATATCATGAAATAGAAAAATATAATCTTTAATAGCATGAAATTGTAATGAATTTTCAGTTCTTATCTCTGTGTTCTTAGCCCAGAACATGAGTGTATTGCATGAACATACTTAAATGTTTAAAATAAAAGAAGCTGGGATTTAGAAAGAGCTTGCTCTTCTACTTTCTATAAACTTGTGCTTTGTGCCTTGAATTGAACACATGAGAAGATATTAGTATAAAATATCATACACACACACACACACACATACACACACACACACAGCTTCCTCATTTGTACATCAACACAAGTTCCTAGACTGTCTTCTTGTTTACTTCCCAGCTTTGCTCTGTGGTCATTTTATTATGCTTTTGTACAGAGTAGGATGGAAGTTTTGGAGGTGTATAGATATATATGTCACAGTAATTCCAGTCACAGGAATTGGGCTGTCTACCAGGACAAATTTGTTAAGTAACTATGCTTTCTAGCCAGTTTCAGGTAACACATTTTACACTGTACTTTTTTAGGAGGAAAATAAGGATATGGTCATAAATGCCATCACATTGCAAATCTCATGATCAGTTCTAACTATTTTGAGGCCTTGGGGTTTAAAATATGGTAACACACTGACTGAACAGGAATGACATCCTTAAAAATTAGATAAATGAAGAATTTTTTTCCTCATTATGGTGCACAGTGTGTGTGTGTGTGTGTGTGTGTGTGTGTGTGTGTGTGTGTGTGCATGCGTGCCCGCGCCAGTACTGGGGCTTGGATTCAGGGCCTAGGCTTTTTCTCTCAAAGCAGGTATTCTGTGTCTCAAAGTATGGTATTTGAGCCATACTCTATTTCCAGCTTTTTGCTAGTTGATTAGAGATAAAAGTAATCTCATAGACTTTTATGCCTGGGCTGGCTTTGAACCACAAACTTCAGATCTCAGCTTCCTAAGAAGCTAGGATTGCTGGCATGAGCCACTGGTGCTCAGATGACAGCCAATTTTTAATGCTGTAGAGTCCTTATGGCTTGGTGTGTGTGTGTGTGTGTGTGTGTGTGTGTGTGTGTGTGTGTGTGTGTGTGTGTGTGTCTGTGTCTGTATCTATATGCACATGCAAGCAAACTGGTACACAGTGATTTTCTCAACCATGATATTTCTTTTTGTACATGAAAAGAATGATTTTGAGAATTCCATGGTAGAAAATTCAGTACTCACTTGGCTTAGCCAAGTAATATCTAGAAGCTTAAGGCAAAAGAAGCCAGAATATGGAGGGCTTGCTCAAAGAGCAAATTACCACAAGCAGTGGAATCAACAGCCAGAGATAATGCTACACTTTGCACAGTGGTAAGAAAAATTGGTTCTCAAATTCATATCAAATCTCTATAATTCTTGGATGATTTGGTCATTGCTTAATTTGTTTTAGTTTACATTTTTAAAATGCAGTTTTAAGATTTGTTTCTTTTTTGTTGTTGTTGTTGAATTCATGCTCCTCAAACCATACATTTCAATTTGTTAATGTAGGCTTCAAACTTAGCCAAGTTTTTTTTTTTTTACATATACTCATCTTTTTTTGTGATAAGGTAGTAGAAAAAAATGGCATGGTGTATTTTTATTAAAACATTTTTTTCTGAAGGGCAACATTTCAGCCTTGGAACCCTCATATTATTTTTATATTTTATAATTTTATATATTATAATGGTTTTATCCTACTCCCAAATGGTTTTACAATATTATTTTTATCAGAAGAAAGAAAGATTTTTTGGGGGAGGAGCTGGGACAACTGAGCTTGAACTCAGGACTTGGATAATGTCAATTGAGCTTGAATTCAAGGCCTGGGTGCTGTCATGTAGCTTTTTCACACAAGGCTGGTGCCCTACCATTTGAACCACACTTTTACTTCTGGCTTTTTGGTGATTAATTGGAGTTTAGAGTGTGACAAACTTTCCTGTCCACGCTAACTTCAGAAAACTGTGATCTTCAGAACTCAGTCTGCTGAGTAGCTAGTATCACAGTCATAAACCACTGGCACCTTGCTGTTTCTCAGTTTTTAACATGACAAAAAAGGAAACATATCTCCACTGAGTCTAGAATTCTTGAAATGTGACCACACCTGTGTTTCCTTATTTAAACTAGTAAGCCCAATGAGTCTTCATTTTGTTGTGTCTGATGTGATATGTTGAAACAGTAAAAAGCCACCTTTGTTTTTTTCCAAAGGTATTTGCCACTGTACTCCTATATGCTCACAAATTCCAAATAATCAAAAGTTCAGGATCATTTTCTTGTCCTTGCATTTTCTTGTAAGATATCATGACAATTTTCATCTGAAGGCTGTGACAAAATCCTGCATAGATATGGTTGAACCTCTAGAGTGTCATGCACTAGGAGCCCAGTCCCCTGTGTGCTGTGTGGTGTTGCTCACAGGTTTTGGGATGTTGAAGAGATATGGCCTAGTGGGACATCCTTTGGTCACTGGGGGAGATTTTGAAGAGATGCAATCCCTGAGCTCTGTGAGAGTGACTCATGATAAGAGAGAGTTTGACCTTGGAATTTGCTTTCTGGATTCTTGTATGGCCATAAGATAGATTCCTCCTGAAAGTACTCTTGTGTGGTGATGCCATGACATCTTCATCAGAATCAAATGATGCCAGCATCATGCCCTTGAACCTCTAGAATTTTCAACTAAATAAATCACCTTATTTAAAAAAGTCATCCTGCTTCAGGTATTTTATTATAGCAGTGAAAATTGGACTGGTGTTGATATTTGGACCTTTGCTTGTTACGTTTTATCAAAAGCCATTAAAGTTCTTCTCACATCTTATGTTAACAGCTGGCTGGCTACAGTGTTAATAATGCTATTTTATGTTACTATAGGAAAGTCTGGCTTTGTGTAAATTGCTATCTAATTTTGTCAATTGTATCTTCAGCATTGTGAGTTTGACTAAAACAGTCTTTGATCAATCTTTATGTGCATTGGACAATCTAATCTCAGTTTACTGAGAAAGGTAAATAAATGTACCCATGCATAAATTCCTGAGACTTTTACATTCTCATTAGTCAAATAACATGATTTTGAAGCTGCCCACTTTTGGCAGAAATTGTCAAGGATCTCACACATACTGCTGGTGCTTTACCTTCCATGGTGAGTTCTAACAACAACATAATGTTCCTCTGTATTCAGACCACATTTCCTTACCAAGACCTCTTCATAAACTGTGTCTCCTAAGAAATCAAATATTTCAACTATTAATTTTAAGCAAAGTCCACTTGTCTGACACTAACTTAAGTGAACTGTCTGCAATCATTATGTCCTAAAAAGGGGCACTGCCTCTAAAACTGCAATCTTTTAAATACATTCTATTTTTTGTGTTTTCCGGAAACTTTTAGTGCTGTTTGTAATTAGAAAGTGATGTTGTAAGTCACCTTTCTCCCCAGATGAGTTTTTCTTTGAGAATTTGAATAGACAAGCACATACCATCTTTATAACATTATGAAGCAATTTAAAAAAAATCAAAAACAGACAATTCTTTAAAACCTTGCGATTCACCTTCATATTTTTTTGCTTCACAATTAAATCTTGCTTGATGTGATATGATGTGTGTGTGTGTGTGTGTGTGTGTGTGTGTGTGTGTGTGTTAAGGATATTCACTGTCCCTAGGATTACAATTGTTAGCCACCGCTGCCCAGCATTTGACATGAGTTTTTAAAGAAATTTGGCATACATTACTACAATTTAAATCATACATAATAAGGTCTTGATTTTGCAGATTCTTCATGCCTTACTTTTCTTTTTATGTTGCATGAATTATTATGATGAAATGAAATCTGCTATTTTATTATTTTTATACTACTTTACTTAGACCCACACCTTGACTTTCCTAGTGAACAAATGTTGATCTCTGTGAACAAATATGAAAACATCCACTTTTGTTTGAAAAAGTTTCAAAATACTAGATGTGAAGAATTAACATCTACAAATTAGTCAAAACTGAAATTTCAGTCAGCTTCAGGTGATCACAGAATTTTGTGCATTGAGGGAAAAATGTTACCAGTATCAGGGTCGACCGAAATGAACTGATTCATTGAATTGTAACCCCTCTGTGCAACTAGAGATGATGATGATGATGATGACAACAATGATGATGATGACGACGACGACGATCATGATGATGATAGCATGGACAGAAATGTGTGTGAAAGAGACTGTACCTCAAATTGATAAAGGAGAAATCATCGGGTTGTAGTATTAAATGCTAATTTTCACCTAAGTGCTTGTAACTTTCCTATGATTTAAATTTCTATTGTATTAACAATTGTATACTGAGCCAGGAGCAAGTGGCTCATACCTGTAGTCTTAGCTACTCAGAAGGCTGAGATCTAAAGATTGTTGTTCACAGCTGAAGATTGTGGTTTAAAGGCAGCCTGGAAAGTCCATGAGACTTTTAACTCCAATTAACCACCAAAAAGCCAGAAGTGGAACTGTGCTCACATGGTAGAGCTCCAGCCATTTGTGAAAGTGAAGGGAGTGTTCCCAGGTCCTGACTTCAAGTTCCAGTTCTGGCATGCACACATACACACACACACACACACACACACACACACACACACACACACACACACGGCATATTGTTGAGTATCCAAAGAAATAACTGGATATTTATATGGAAAAAAATTCATTCTCTCTGCTATTTTCCTGTTTCTACTCTGAGAACTTGGTGGATGTCCAGTGCCTCTGCGGACAGTGTGCTGTGCTCTTGTCCTGGAAAACAAGACACAATTTCACCAGACCATTTTCCTTACTGCCATACCGCCAGTTATGGAGGATGACAAATGAGGGAGAATAAGAGTTACTGCCTTCCTAGCTCTGTGCTCCAACAGCCAGAGGTGTACTCTGTCCTGGATTTTAAGAACTAGAGTTGCCTTAAATCCAAGGACACATTCTAACTAAGTTGGAGTACAGTTTGATATATAAAAGTGACAAGAGATTTACAGAATAAGAAAATACAGACTTGCCAGACCATGGTCCAAGCAGAGTTAATTCCCAGTCATATTCTATTTCTTTCCCAGTGATCTGAGAGTCCTGAAGGAGCCACATGCTGTGCCATGGCCTATGCAAACCAGGATTGGGTTTGCATCTGCTGTGCATTTGGGGGAGCTGGGCCTGCCTGGTGAGATCAGGTGGAGGGGTTGACATGGGGGTGGCAGCTTGAAGCCTCTGAACTTTGAAGCTTTGGCTCTGAACACCAGATGCAGCTGGTGGGGTTTGTAAGAGTCATGTCTCCTCACAAGACCTTGTTGCGGTAGATGATATTGAACAAGGGGGTGGAAAGGGCAGGAAATTCATAACAGGTTCCATATTTACCCGTTAGAACATGTACAATGGGTCCAAAGCTTGGGAAAATTTTAGGTATAGTTTCTCATTCTCCCCAGGAAAAAGGAATAAAAATGATTTATTTTAAAGTTCCCTTTATTATTTTTTTCCGCTGGAACCTTTACAGAGATGAGAAATCTCTTTTTTTTTCTTCCTAAGGGCCGTTTAGTTATTTATGCTATCATTTGGGAGCCATACAAAGTTAGCAATACACACAAACAGCCAAGAGCAGCCCACAAATAGCATACAAGAATCATACGTGTCAGTTCCATCATATACCAAATGATTTCACAGGCCTTACATATGGCCTAGGGGATGGATGTTCCCCGACTTGTGCAAGATTTGATTAGTGGATCTAGTTTTTTGGGGAAGGGAAGGAGAATCACAGAAATGGTGGGGCAAAGGGTGAGCCAATTCAGCAGTGATACTCACTAGACACTATGGTGGAAATGAACTTTAAACCTTGGGAGTTTGGGAAGGGAAAAAGTGGGAGAAAATTAGCGAGGGGATGATACTGTTAAAAAAAATGTACTCATTACCTACTCATGTAACTGTAACCCCTCTGTATATCACCTTCACAATAAAATTTAAATTTAAAAAAAGATACAAAGATCATTTGATAGAGTACTCTTTTCATAGACCTCGTAACTTGTTGCTGGGCTGGGGCCATCCAGGGGGATCAGTCCATTTGTATATTTTAAATTTTATTTTCTCTGCTTCTCTTCTTTAAAAAAAGAAGATTTAGATTCAAAAAATATAGTTGGAGTTTAGTAAGTAAGCCTACCCATTGTACTGAATTTTGGTTTAGCAGTCAGGCCTCAGAGCTTTAAAATGACTATAGTCTATATTCTCCCCACTACAATAGGTGGTATTACCCTATGCTGGAGTTAGACTCTACATCATTCATGACCTTTCCACCTCAAGCCATCAGCTCATGAGCAAACCTATGGCAGGTAAAGAAGGGCTGCACTGTAAACCTCCATTTCTCAGGCTATATTTTGTCTTAGTGAGTTTTGCAGAAGGTCCTATTTTTGGTGAACATTATACTTAACTATAATTATTTTCCATTAAAAAAAGCTATTATCTCAGTTACTTATTTTGGTTGACTAACTCTTATGTATTTATTTCCTCCCTCCCCACCCACAGAATCATTTCCATATAAGAAGAGAAACATTGTATTTGGAGTATGGTAATTGGTAATTATATGGTTCCTCTCTCTTGCCTCCCCACATGCTTTCAACATAGACCTGGGACTTAGCAATGAACACATCAATGGCCCCTTAGGAATGCTTGCGGACTGGTAACCTTCTAGGGGAAACTTCTTCATTTGGCTACATTACCTTTTCTTAAATCCAGATACTAAGCTCCTTTTCAGGGTTGAGAGGCAGCAAGAATGCATCTTTCATACTTAGAACTGGGTTTCTTTTTCTTTTCTTTTTTTTTTTTGTCGGTCGTGGGGCTTGAACTCTGGGCCTGGGGGGCTGTCCCTCAGCTCTTCAGCTCAAGGCTAGCACTCTACCACTTGAGCCACAGCACCACCTCCAGTTTTCTGGTGGTTTACTGGAGATAAGAGTTTCACAGACTTTCCTGCCTGGGCTGGCTTTGAATTTCGATCCTCAGATCTCAGTCTTCTGGTTAGCTAGGATTACAGGCATTAGCCACCCAGATGAACTGGCTTTCATTTTAAGAAAGTTTCAGGAATACTAATAAAATGGTTGCAAAGAGACTGGGGCTCTGGGTTTACATTTGCAAAGTTCTTTTTCAGTGGACTGGGGATTAGTGTCTTAGAATGCTCTGATGGGTCATGAGTCAGGTCAGGGTCATCTCAGAGGGCCTCTAGGAAGTTGTGATGTGGTTAGTCAGTGGGATTGTCTGTTAGACTGTCCATTCTTCCCTCATCTCCTGGGGCATAGGAGATGGACTAGGGGCCATCTACCACTATTGGTGCTCTTCTGGCAATGTTGTTCAATAAATTCTTTGCCAAGCACCCTATACTTTGCCTCCTCCATTTCCATCCATGAGAACAAACCCAGTCAAATCAGGACCCTGAATAACAATCATCCTGGTACAAAATGCTTTCTGCTTAGCCATAAAAGGCTCATTTCTCGCAACTGGCTCCCCTGCCCCAGTCCTGCAGAAAATCCTTTCACCGTCTAGTTTTCACTACACCTTGTGAACTCCATTGGTTTATGATGATCAGTTTGTGATTCTGTGCCCCAGCTGCAGCTAGCAGGTTGGGAACAGAGTCGCCAGCTTCCAGTAATTCCCCTATGAAGATTGATTTGGCAAGTAAAGCACACCAAGAGTGGCAGTCAAGCATGTCTTGCAAGACTAGCAGAGGTGAACTGGCAAACAAAGGAGGTGGTTATCTGTGGGCTTTGATGGAATCAGTCCAAAGGAAGAGATTACATGTGGGCAGTGGCTTTCAGAGCACAACCATTGACCTTGACCTTGCCAAGAAGAAGCTGTTTTTATGGCTGAGAGGATGCTGATCAGTGCAGGGCCAGCCAGGCCTGGTAGGAGCTGTATTTGCCACACTGTTTAGGAGGGAAGCCTTTGTTATACCACTACTCAATGTTCCTGACAGTGGCTGGAAGTCCAGGCAGCTAGATTTAGTCCTAGTGATTTTTATTCAATCAGAGAAATCTAGGCTTAGAATAGCTCAGCCCTAGAATAATACTGCAATACTGATAATCTATAAACAACTACTCTTCTGAAGTGGGGTTGAGAACCAAATAAGACAAAGTAGGAAAATATAGTAAAGTGGAAAGTTGCTAGAAAACTGTATTTGGTTGGATTTCTGAAATTGTACTCAGAAATCTATATTTATATGAGATGAAAAGGAAGGAAAATATGGAACAACAGTTTAATTAATATGGGAATTAATATGTGGGGCCACGTAATGCTGGGGAACAAACTGAAGGCCTTGCACATGGTAGACAAGCACCATACTGCAGAGCCATTCAGCTCCTAGTATTAGAGTTTAAGGAATGATGAACTCAGAGCATGTGGAAAGAGAAGTTGAGTTTCAACTATTATTTTTGATTTATGGAGTTTATGGATTTAGTTAAACATTTTATATGAAAAATGCAGTATTATGAAAGTGCTGATTTTTTTCTTTCCTAGTGGTTTAGTTTGTGGAGAAAACTGTAAGTCTCTAGAAATTTCCTGGATTTACAACAACATAAAATATATTTTTAAGTTACCTGACATACTTTTACACTTGAATTCCTTATTGGAAGAAAATGATTGCTGTCAGGCATAGGTGGCTTAGAACTGCAATTCTAGCTATTCAGGAGAGTGAGATTTTTGAGGACTGTGGTTGAGCCAGCCCAACTATAGAAATCTGCTGAGATGAGACTCCAATTCCAGAAGGACCAACAAAAAATCTGAGCTGGAGATATGCCTCAAATGGTAGAGAGCTAGCCAAATAAGCTAGTCAAATGAGTGGTCCTGAGTTTAAACACTAGTACCATCGAAACAAAGAGTTTCCTTCAAGTTCCAGGGGGCTAGAAAGTTTACCAATTAGAGCATTTGAAATTTTAATCCAAGTTAAAAGCAATCATGCTACATAGAGTTCTAGGTATAACAACCTTATATTTTATTGAAAAATATTTTGTACAAAATACCACAATACATCATGTATATTTTCCCTTTAGGGTATAAACCAAAATTAATTCTCAAGGAATACTATATATAGAATTACAGAGCACATATAATTTATCAGAAGTAAAATCACTGATTCTAAGACAGCTGGGCCAATAATAAAACAGCTAAATTATGTCTTCATTAAAATCAATGTAAGCAAAACTCCATGTTCAATACTTAGTAGGAATTCAACTGCCAATTGGCAAATATATCCCATTTTGGTAAACATCAGTTGGTTCCCTGTTCTCTTAAATTATGATAATTATAGCTGCTTTCCTCTGAAGAAAATATTTTTGGGGGAGTGGGTACTGTCTCATTTGTTATGATAATGTCCCTGTAAGTGACAAATGTAACAATCTTCAATTTACAGATGAAAAAAGAGAGGTACAGATGAAAAAAGAGAGATACAGATGGCCCCCCTTCCCTGGAGTAAAGTTGGGCCACCATGCTGGCTTCCAGGAGACATCTATGATTTTGATTTTAAGTGCTTTGCTTACATGAAGGAGTTGAGTATAGACAATATATAGCACATGGCCATTGTTGCACAACCCTAACATTTCTTTCTTACTTCAGAACCATATAGAGTAGGTCAATTTTTACCAAGCTAGCTACAATATAAAGGCATGTCTACTATACTTAGCCATCCATCTCCAATTCAGTGATGGATGTCTGAGCAAGCAGTATTCTTGTATCCACAAAAGATGATCTAATGCAGACTCAGTTTTGAAATGATTAAATAAAATGTTCCCATTAGGTTAGAAGGAGCATCTTTTGAATATGGTGTGCAAAAAATTTTAAACCTTTATGCTGGCTATAATGATGACAGGTGCTGCCCAGAGTCTGGGTATCAAAGGGCTTTGAATTCAAGTTGGGACTCAATGTGGACAATGCCTTGGTTACCTGGGTACAGACCTGCGCTACATGTAGGACATTAGACACATTAGACAGTAGACATTCTCGCATGAGAAAGGAGCTGTGATAGACCGGTCAGCCATAATAAACCATTCTAAAACTTAGTGGTTAAAAAATACAGCCAGTTCTTTACTTGTGATTCTGTAGTTTGATCTGGATTTAGCTGATAAGTTTTGATCTAGACCTGTGGTTACTTAGCTAACTACTTTTCAACTGGAATGCCTGGAGATGAATGCAACAAGATGGTGTCACTCATGTGCCTGAATGTAAACTTCATCTGTCTGCTGCTGCTGCTTGTTTATCCCCTCTGTGTCCTCTTCAGCTGATTTTTTCAACTGATGGAAATATCCACAAAAGGTAAGCTTCAGTGTGTGAACACTTATTAAGTCCTCATTATAACCACAATTGCAATGCCCCATTGGCTAAGATATATCATGTGGCATAGCCAGAGTCAACCTGGAGGGATGACATTTCTGTAGAACTCTTGCAGCATGCAGAGCTGTTGCTATTTTTGCCATCTGGGGACATGAGATCTAGAGGTTTGAAAGTCAAGCTCTGTCTGTCTGGGACACAAGGTAGATGTGATCTTGAACCTTTAATTTCAGTTTCCTTCTCAAGTTCAAAGACATCTTTGTTGTTCTTTGTTCTTCTTGAGTGTATAAGATTATTTTCCATACAATAGTTCAGAAAACTACATAATGTCAAAATTTTATTAGAATGGTTTGTTTTCCTGAACACATATTAATTATGAAATATCAAGAATACAAAAGCACAAATGTGAATTTCTGGATTTGGGAGAACTGGTAGTGTTGAGGGAAAGCATAACCAGCTAAAGAGAATAAGAGCAACAACCTCCAACCCTTGTGGCATTTCATAAATGTTTTATAGACAATGAGTTCTCTACAGCTTCACAGAAAAAATGCTCTCTGGGAAAATCACAGAACATTTTATGAACATTGTAGGAGAAGAGGGCATCAAGAGAACAGTGGGGAAGGAAACAAATTGGTTTTCTGCAAAAGTAGTACATTTTATTCATAAGATAAGAGAAAAGGCAAGAACAGGCAGAAGACTCTCTACCTTTACCTCCCCTCCCTGCGCACACACACCCTGAACCACAGCTACCACTTGACCCCCAGTTCCATTTTGCAGCTTTGTGCTGGTTAATTGGAGATTAGATTCAGATGGACTTTCCTGCCCAGGTGGGCTTTGAACTACAATCTTCTGTTCTCAGTTTCCTGAGTTGTTAAGATTACAGACATGAATCAATCGTGTAGGGCCATACCTATATTTAAAATACAATTTATTTTATTTTATTGTAAAGATGCTTACAGTGGGGTTACAGTTAATGAATAAGGCAATGAGTACATTACTTGTCAATCATTGTTACCCCTTCCCTTATTGTTGTCCCATTTTACCTCCTCTCCCCCACCTCTCACACTTCTCCCCCCCCACACCCATTGTAAAGTTCGTTTCCAATATACTGTCCTGTGGGTATTGTTGTTGCAATGGGTCATCTATGTCCTTGTTTCACCGTTTTATTATTCCCATTCCCCTCCCCGGATTAGAAAAATGTATATATAAGATGCAGGGTACCAAAATCAAGTACAGAAACAACAGAGGATATACCATAGGGGGAAAAAACATGCAAAGGAAACAAAAAGAATCACATAGTACATTTAAAACAATAGCAACAAAAACAGACTTCTTGTGTCCATATCTTGGAGATCATTCTACTTATCATCTTCTTATATGGACATATGTACATAGCTTTTGTACTTTTCAGCTCATCTGATAAGATTATCCTATATGTATACTAATTATTGCAAATAAGGGAAACCATGGGACCTAAATTTTTTTGGGACTGAGTTACTTCACTGAATATGATTTTTTCCAAGTCTTTCTATTTCCTAACAAATGGCAGTGTCATTCTGACAGAAGCATACACACACACACACACACACACACACACACACACACACACACACATACATAATGTAAGGTCCACCCTGGGAAGGTGGCTCAAACTCATCGCTCTAATTGGTTAAGTCTCCATCCAGTGCCTGTGTCACCTAGGTAACTGACATACTTGGAGGCAGTCACCTCCCCCCTCTCTGAGGTCACATCCACACCTGGCCTTGATAAGTCTGGCCTGGCTATGGTCGATCCTTTTTATTCCTGCTGCATGGGCTTCCAACTTGACCAGAGGAGGTGGCCTGAAAATAAACCTTTCGCTTGCCTGAATACCATGTGCTGCTCTTTGTCCTCAGCTGCCAATTTAATTTACCATATATATATATATATATGGTAAATATATATACATATGGTAAATTAAATTTGTTGATACTCTAATCTACTGAGGGGCATGTGGGTTGGTTCCATATCTTAGCTATGATGAATAATGCTGCGATAAGCAATCACTCTGGAAAGCAATATGGAGGTTTCTCAAAAGACTACACATAAAGCTCCCCTTCCCTATGACCCAGTAATCCCACTTTTGGGCATTTACCCAAATGCAACAAACAAGGCCATACTAAAGCTACCAGTACAACTATGTTTAAAATATAATTTTAAATACGACTTTTTTGTCAGGAGTATGTTATGAACATTTCTTTTTTTTTTTTTTTTTTTTGGTCGGTCGCGGAGCTTGAACTCTGGGCTGGGGTGCTATCCTTGCATTCTTCAGCTTAAGGTGAGTGCTCTACTGCTTGAGTCACAGAGCCACTTCTGGTTTTCTGGTGGTTTGTTGGAGATAAGAGTCTCACAGACTTTCTTGCCCGGGCTGGCTTTGAACCATGATCCTCAGATCTCAGCCTCCTCAGTAGCTAGGATTACAGGCGTGAGCCACCGGCACCCACATGAACATTTCTTATAATTAATCTTATTACTTTTCTCTAAATAATTCCATAAGGCCATACAGTCTAAATAATTTGTCTATTGATGAATATTTAGTTTACTTATTTTCCTATCTTTGACAATGTTATCATAAAAATGCCCTATAAAAAATATTTGGCTAACGATTTCTTAAAACAAGAGTCTGAGGATGAAAATAAATAAAAATACAGAAGTACATATTTAAACCTTTTAGTAATTAGCATGCACAATGCCAAATTGCATTCTTGGAAAACCTGGACCAATTTATAGTTTATTAATGCAAGAGTCACATTATTTTGAACATTTTCTAATATGGATATTATAATTAAGAGTATTTCCTTTTTAGTTTGGATTAAAAACTGATAACTGATTGTACCCTGTGCTTCTTAAACTTCAAAACAGTAAGTTTAAGTTTATCTGAGGCATACAAGTGGTCTTTATATATTGAACAAGCATTTGTTCAATTGTCACAATTAAATATTTCCATATTTCATTTTTATAATATACTTTACACATTCCTTTATTTTTGTACTGAAGTATGAACTCTAAGCCTTGTGCTTGCTTGGCAGGTGCTCTTATTGCTGAGTCATATCTCCAACCCAGGTTTCTGCTGGCTAATTTTGAGCTAGGTTCTTGCTTACGGCCCATGATCTGCCTATGTTAGGCTTCCAGTAAAGCTTGTGTAACAGGCTTCTGCTACTATGTCATCTCTCCATTAGTAAGGAAATGGCAAAAAAATTCTGGCATCCCAACTGTGGTTGGAAGAAAGATAAAAGAAAAAAAAAACATTATTGTGGGTCAAATCCTACCTCAAAAAATAACCAGTGCAAAAGTGGGATGAAGACAGGGTCCTGAGTTCAATTCCAGTACTGTGAAAGAAAGAAAGAAAGAAAGAGGGGGAGAGAGGGAGGGAAGAAAAAAGGGAGGGAAGGAAGAAGGAAGGAAGGAAGGAAGCAAGGAAGAAAGGAAGGAATGAAGCAAGGAAGAAAGGAAGCAAGGAAACAAGGAAGGAAGGAAGAAAGGAAGGAAGGAAGGAAGGAAACAAGGAAGGAAAGAAGGAAGGAAAGAAGGAAGGAAGCAAGGAAGAAAGGAAGCAAGGAAACAAGGAAGGAAGGAAGAAAGGAAGGAAGGAAGGAAGGAAACAAGGAAGGAAGGAAGGAAGGAAGGAAGGATAGAAAGAAAAAAAAGAATGCCAGTAACTCAGTTAAAAAAGAGTAGAGGGGCTGAGAAAGTGGCTTAGTGGTAGAGCGCTTGTCTTGCATGCATGAGGCCCTGGGTTTGATTCCTCAGCACCATATAAACAGAAAAAAGAAGCTGGAAGTGGCGCTGTGGCTCAAGTGGTAGAGTGCTAGCCTTGAGGTGAAGAGCTGAAGGACAGCTAGTGCCCAGGCCCAGAGTTCAGGGCCAATGACCGGACCCAAAAAAAGAAAAAAAAAAAAAAGAAAGAAAGAGTAGATATCACAGGGTGCCAGTGGCTCATGGCTATAATCCTAGCTACTCAGGAGGCTGAGAGCTGAGGATTGAGGTTCAAAGCCAGCCCGGGCAGGAAAGTCCATGAAACTCTTATCTCCAACAAACCACTAGAAAACCAGAAGTGGCGCTGTGGCTCAAGTGGTAGAGCGCTCACCTTGAGCTGAAGGACAGCGCTCAGGCCAAGAATTCAAGGCCTACAACTGACAAAAAAAAAGAACGAAAAAAGAAAGAAAGAGTAGATATTGCCAGGTGCTGGTGGCTCACGTCTGTAATCCTAGCTACTCAGGAGGCTGAGATATGAGAATCAAGGTTCAAAACCAGCCAGGGCAAGGAAAAGTCCATGAGACTCTTACTTCCAATTAACTACCAGAAAACTGGAAGTGGTGCTGTGGCTCAAGTGGTACGTTGCCTTGAGCTGAAGAGCTGAGGGATATTGCTGAAGCTCAGAATTCAGGGTGTTTGCTTTGACTTCGAGGTCTTTGATCCATTTAGAGTTGATTCTGGTGCAGGGTGATATATAAAGATCTATCTTTAGATTTCTACAGGTGTTAAACCAATTTTGACAACATCAATTACTGAAGAGTCTGTCTTTCTTCCATTCTATACTTTTAGCTCCCTTATGGAAGATTAGGTGGCTGTAGGTCTGTGGGTTCATTTCTGGGTCTTCAGTTCTATTCCATTGGTCCTCAGGTCTGTGCTTGTGCCAGTACGAAGCTGTTTTGATTACTATGGCTTTATCGTAGAGTTTGAAATTTGGTACTGACATTTGTCCCCGACTGTTCTTTCTGCTAAGGATTGTTTTTGCTATTCAAGGTCTTTTATTGTTCCATATGAATTTTTGGATTGCTTCTTCCATTTCATTAAAGAATGAGGTTGGAATATTGATAGGTATCACAATGGATTTGTAGATAACTTTTGGAAGTATTGCTATTTTTATGACGCTATTCCTCCCAATCCAGGAGCATGGGAGGTTTTTCCACTTCCTAGTTTCTGTTTTAATTTCCTTTTTAGGTTTTTAAAGTTTTCATTTGTAGAGATCTTTCACATCTTTAGTTAAATCCTAGGTACTTTATTTTTTGTGGGGCTATTACAAAAGGAGTTGCTTTCCTGATTTAAGCCATGCTCTTCTCATTGTTGGCATACAGAAAAGTTATTGATTATTGAGGGTAGTTTAAATTGTTGGTTTCAGATCTCTCCAATTTGTTAATGTAGGAAGTAAGAGCTATAAATTTGCCTTTGAGTACTGCTTTTGCTGTGTCCCAGAGAAGCTAGTGATTTGTGTGTTAATTTTTATTGAATACCATGAACATTTGAATTTCCTTTCTAATCTCTTCCATGACCCACTGGTGATTAAACAGTGTGTTGTTCAGCTTCCATGTATTACAGGACTTTCTTTGGTGGCTTTTGGTGTTGAGTTCTAATTTTATTTTATTTTATTTTATTTTTTTATAAATATTATTTTATTTTATTTGTGAACATACTGTACAGAGGGGTTACAATTGCATGGGCAGGATAATGCCTACATTTCTTACCAAGCATTGCAGCCTCCTCCTTTGTTTACCCTTCCCATCCCTTCCCAGCCTCCCCCCTCCCCC
>NW_012267410.1:2218054-2370440 GCF_000151885.1 Dipodomys ordii
TCAGATGTGTATTCTTGCCTTGGCTTTCTCTCACTTGTCTAACTCTCTGTCCTGTGATGGCACACTTGGTGTGTTTCTCTGGCTTAGGACTGTTCACTGGAACTCTAAAACTGCTTTCTATGCGAGAGCTTGTTCAGCTTCCAGCTTCTCCTCCGCCATCTTGTCGCCTCCTCCCGAGTTCTAATTTTATTCCCTTGTGGTCTGAGAGAATGCAGGGCATACCTTCAATGTTTCTGAAATTGGACAAATTTGCTTTGTGATCTAATATGTGGTCTATTTTGAAGAATATTCCATGTGTTGCTGAGAAAAACATGTATTCTGATGATGCTGGGTGAAATATTTTGTAGATGTCTGTTAAGTCTAGTTGATCTATGCAGTTTTTTAGATCTGAGATTTTTCTGTTGAGTTTTTGTCAGGTTGATCTATCCAGTGGAGATAGTGGTGTGTGAAAGTCCCCTACAATTAATTTCTTTGTATCTAAGTGAGATTTTATGGAAAGTTGTATTTCTCATATAAATTTGGGTGCTCTGTTGTTTGGTGAATAGTATTTAGAATTAGTAATATCTTCCTGAAGAAGAGAACCCTTAATTAGTATGTAGTGACCTTTTTATCTCTTCTTACTAATTTTGATTTGAAGTCTGTTTTATCTGATATTAGGATTGCATCTCTCACCTGTTTATGGGGGCCATTTGCTTGGTAGATTTTATTCCAGTCTTTCACTTTCAGATTGTGTTTGTTTTTATGGACAAGGTGTGTCTCTTGAAGCCAGCAGATAGAACGATCTTGCTTTTTAATCCAACTAGACAGTCTATGTCGCTTAATTGGAGAGTTATGTCCATTAATATTGAGAATTAGGACTAAGAGATGTTTGGTAGTTCCTGCCATGTTATCCATCTTCTTGGGGACTGTGCCAACTGGGTTTTTTAAATGATTCTTGGATTATTTCTTTTGGGGTGGTGGTGTTTCTTGGCCTTTATTGTGCTGTTGTTGGTTTTCTATGTGTAGGACATCTTTAAGTATCTTTTGTAGGGATGGTTTGGTGGAGATATATTGTTTCAATTTTTCTTTGCTATGGAAGGCTTTTATTTGACATTCCATTATGGAAGAAAGTGAAGCTGGGTACAGTATTCTTGGTTGATAGTTGTTTGTCTTCAGGGAGTGGCATACATCATTCCAAGCTCTTGTTGCTTTAATTTTCTTTGTTAAGAAATCTGAAGTTATTCTGATTAGCTTCCCTTTATAGGTGATTGATCTTTTCTCTTTGACAGCTTTAAGGATCCTTTCCTCAGTCTGAATTGATCCTGTGCAGAGTATAGTATGATGGTGGATGTCCTGTCCTGTCTGGTCAGGTCTATTTGGGGTTCCATAGGCTTCTTGTATCTGAATAGGCCTATCTTTTTGGGACGTTCTCTGCTAGAATCCTGTTAAATAAAATTCCTAGACCATTAACTTCTGTCTCTAGGTGCTTCTCTCACCCATTAGTCTCAGATTGGGCCTTCTGATGGTGTCTTCTAAATGTTGAATAGATCTATCATATTTCTTGGAGGATTGTTTGTAGAGCAATTGCGGAACTCTCCTCTGGATTATTCATTAACTATTCTGTTGCTTGGTAATCATGAGTGGGATTTAAGATACCTGGACTTGCCATTTTTCTTGTGTTCCTCTGGCTTGTTCTGCCCAGTTGGTATGAAAGTAACACAAATTTTGTGGCAGAACAGTATTTTAAGGCAAGCCAAAACCAGAACACTGTTGTTGCATGGATTTTTTTGATACAGTCAAAATGAGTACAGATACAATCTAGTTCAACAGATACAATCTAGTTCAACAACAAACAAGTATGGCTTAATTTACTAAGAGAGTCAAAGAAGGGATCAGCAGACAAAAATTAATAGGTTTAGGGAGAATTGTGGGGAGAAAATAAGATTAGAAGAATGTAAGGAGGGAAAAGGAGAGAGGGAATTTAACCAACACCTAAATTCAGAGAGAGGAAACAGATAGAAGGAAAGGAAAAAAGAGGGAAAGATAAAGAAATAAGGAAAAATGAAAAAAAATAAAAATAAAAAATAGAAAAAATGAAACACTTAAAGATTAAATAAGTATAAAGAAATAATACTGAGAGGAAAAGGATAAGAGGAAAGGAGGGGAGAGATAAAGAAAAAAGGAAAAATGATAAAATAAAAAATGAAATATTTAAAAATGAAATACTTAAAATTATATAAGCATAAAGAAATGATACTATTATTAAAGGAGTTAAGAGTGAGAGTTTGTGAATTGAGTAATCAATTTGTGAATTACGTTTGCACACAATAAAGCCTAACATCTAATAATTAATGGTGAGTATATATCTGGGGACGAGCAGAACAGCAATTAAGTCATGCAAAAATAACCCCAAAAAGATGAAAAGGGAAAACAGTAAAAAGAATTTGAAATACACACACAGACTCACACACAGACACCGACACACACACACACATACACACACTCCTAAAGTAAAAACGATGAAAACAAAAACCATTTTAAAAAAAATTAAAAATTAGGTAGAAAAACAAGTTCTTCAATTTTTTTTTTGCGGGGGAGGGAGGATCTTCTGTTTCCCTTGTGTCTGTAATCAGTTTCTTGGTGGAGTCTCTGGTTTGCTTGTGGTGTTTGGTTTTCCTGTGGTTTGATTGGTTTCTTAAGTCAGTTGTTTGAGCAGGCAGAAAGAAGCTCTGCCTTACCAGGGACTTTATGATCCTCCTCCCAGGCTCCTTCAGTGGGAGGGAGATCTACTTTGAGTATCACAAAAGAGGGATATGGCTGTTTCCTCTAGCTTGGAGTTGCTCTGATGGGGCTAGGTTTTGGGTAGGTTTGAAGCCTGTCATCAGTCAGTAGCTTTACCCTGAGGGGCTCGCTCCTGAGACACTCACAGAGCCCAGCCTGGAGCCATTTTCAAGGTTCATGTTTACAATTGTTTTTCTTTTACCCCTCCTGCCACGAGTCTGCTGCCTACTCTGTCATGGGAAGGGGCAGCCTCTGGCTCTGTTTACCCAGTGAAGAAAGTTACTCCACCATGTGCAGAGCTATCTCTGCCTGGGAAGGGTAACTTTCCCCTGGGTGGATCTGATCCTGGCGGGTCAGGTTCCTCTGACTTGTTGAATGGCTTCTATTGTCTTCTTCTAAGGCCTGAGATATGTGATAGCTGCTCTGGCCAGGTCTTTGTCAATACCAAAGATTGAGTTCTTCTCTGGTGGTTGGTTAGGGGCTACCTTCCCACCGCTGCTCCATGAGCAGTGAGGATATCTTGGAATAGTCATGCCTATCCCTTGGTTGCCATCCACGGTCTGCGACTATCTGCGATCAGCATGATAAATATTTACACTCTTTGTCAGTTCTTGCTGGCGGTGAGTAGAATCAGCTCACATGCTACCTTTGGTACCTAGGTCCGGGATTTTCGCTGTTGATAGGGCAGCAGTGGCAGCAGACTCTGAGGACACTGGCAAGTGCTCAGATCTGTCTCCTTAACCAAGCTGCCTGGGTTTTTCCTCTCTGGTCAAACTCTCTGTACTATGATGGCACACTTGGGTACTCTATAGCCTAGGACTGTTCACTGGAACACTAAAACTGCTTTCTATGCTAGAGCTTGTTTAGCCTCCAGCTTCTCCTCTGCTAATCTTCCTCCAGATTCAGTTTATCAAGAGTTCTTAATAACCAGAATAACCACAATTATCTATGGAGTTTTGAAGATCTTCTCACTTATTATATGACTTTGAAATAAGTCATTTTAGTGACATTTAGAAACCCCCTTAATTTTATATAAATATAGAAAAGAATGGCGGTCATCAGAAATGGGCAAGAGAAAGTGGGAAAGATAGCTCAAGTGGTTCAAAATTACAGTTAGGAATAAGTTCTGCTGTTCAATTACATAGTAGGATGGCTACAGCTGACATGGAGACATAGATTGAAGACAGAAATTTCAATATTCGTACTACAAGAAAAGGATAAATATTTGACATGATGAATAAGCTTCATACTGTTGTTTAAATGTATTTTATTGCACAATGTCTACATAGATCAACACATTGTGCCTCTATACAATTACATATCAAGTATACATTAAGGAATACAAGAAAGAATAAATTTCTCAGCAATGGTTCTGTATTCATCCCAGGGTAGCAATCAGGGAGGTTCTTTGAGGTCCAGAATGGGTTACACAATTGGCACATAGGATCATAGCTACATTGGAGAAAATCATTCTTCACCCTAGACCTCTAACTCTCACCCCAGCTGTGTAATCAAATCTCCCAGAGATTTCTACACACACCAAAGGTCAGGTACAGCCCCAGACCACATATATTAGAAAGTCTTCTTATGACATGTGAGCTATTGTAAAGTCATTCTTGATCTTTCACAGAAGATTTGTTCTTTGATCTGCCCCCATATACCAAAGTCTCTGAATGCTAAAGTTCCTTACACAGTATTACATAGAATCTTGTACAGCTTCCTGTATACTTGGAGTCACTTCTACATTCCTTACATAACTAACACAGTGTCAATGATATATAAAGACTTGCCTTGCTGTATTGTTTAGAGAATGGTGATAAGAAAAATCTGTGAAAGAGGAGGAGTGGCTCAAGAGTGCCAGGTCTTGAGTAAAAAAGTTAAGCAAGAGCATGAAGTCCTGAGTTAAAGTCCCAATACTGGCACACACAAACACACACACACACACACACACACACACATCTCTGTTGTATTCAGTTACCATCATAACATATTTTTCCTCAATAGTTTTGGTCATAATTGATTAGATCTATGGAGGCAGAAGTCACAAGTATGCATAATGTATATTTCAAAAACTGGACAAGTAATATTAGTATTGAAAGACATAAGTTTAGAACAGAATACTGTACAGTTGGAAGCAGAGGCATTAGAGTGGTTGTTAACTGATGGCAAAGTTCACACACTGTAGTAAATAGAAGTTCCTGAATATGTTGTCAATGGAAGCCTCAGTAGGTTCACAAGTGCAAAATAGCTTCTCTCATTAGGAGACCTCTAATGGGAAGGAAGGAAGTCTTGTTGCCGCCTGTGATTTCTTATATGGAGGCACCTGTGTTTCATGCCCCTTTGTTTATCCTGGCTTTCTTGTGTAAATAGAAACGATCATCTTCCTCTCAGGCATACCAGCTGCAGAAAGATAAAAAGAATCAGAGACTAATTCTAAGAATTCTGACAAATTAAAATATGAAACACAGAATAAAATAATAGATTTCTCTTTACTTCAAAGTTGGGACATCTGGGTGTGGATGGGAATTAATGTTGGTGAATTGGTGTTTATGCATTCTCAGGATGTCCTAGTCACTGGGAAGGAAGGGTGTTGGGGACCAGGAAATAAAGTGTGTAATCTGAAGCATGCAATGGGTTTCAAATGAATTCTTGGTTATGCTTTTGGGTCTGGTGGTACTCTAAGGGATTCTGCCTGGCAGAGATGCAACCTATCTACTACCTAATTTTCAATTCCCAGTCTTCTTGGTGAAAGACCTGGGTCTCTCCAAGTTAGAAGGCAGGAAGAAATGTAACAGTGGTTATTAGGTACAGTCACAGGTCAAGTTCCCCCCCCCCGCTCCCCTCCACTTCTTCAATTTTCAGTAGAGAAACAGAGCCAAAGATGTATCTGATGTTGTAGAGTAATAATCACTGATGAAATTCAAGACCAAGGGGGTCACTACATAAGGCAACAGGACTAGATGTGACAGTGGTTAAGTGATTATCACATCTCCATCAAACACTTCCCCTCCCCCTCCTGCTCTTTCTACCCTCCAGGCTGCCTCCACAAGTGGAATCGATCCAGAGAACAGCCTGCAGTTTTCAGCCTTTCTCAGGAAAGCCTGATCTTGTCAAAGTGTATGGGAAGATCTCGCTCCCAATCATGGCTGTAATGACGCCTCACATCCACTTGTGTATTTTTCTATAAATTATTTTGAATTATAGATTTACTTGCACCAGAAAAAATACTACCAAGAGAGCCAAAAACCAGCTATCTAGTTTCCCTGAATGATAATATCTTGCATAATTATAATATTAAATAATGCTATTGACCTCAATGTTTGTGGAGCTCCACAGCTGGCCATGAGTATTTGGGTTTGTGTGAATACAAGTGTCCACTTCTTTGGAAGAATATCCAAGAATGTAATTGTTGGGCTGTCTGGTAGCTATATGGTGTAGTTTTATAAGGAACTGCTGAACTGGTTGTCAGATCTTATGTTGTCACAGTGTGAGATTAGCTTAGTTTCTCTGAAGCCTTACCAATATTGTCATTATTAATTTTAATTTTAGATATTTTGACAGGTATGTTGTGATATCTCATTGGGGTTATTATCTAACTTGCAATTCTTTAACGTCTAATTTTGTTGAACCTATTTTTAAGTGATTATTTACTATTTGTATATACCTTCTTGTTTATTACTATGTTATTTTATATTATGTGATCTTTTAATCAATATGTAATGGTTGCATATATTCATGAGGTACAATATGATAGTTGAGTATATGTATATCTTGTGGAATTATTTAATCAAGGTAGCTAACACAGTCATACCTTCACATTTTCATGGTGAAACTATTTAATCTACTATTTTAGCAATGTTAAAATGTGGAGTGCATAATTATTAACTACATTCACCTTGATGTGCAATAGATCTTTTCAACTTATTTCTCCTGTCTATCTGAATCTTTGTATCCTTAGGGCAATATCTTACCATGCCTTCCTAGCCTCCTATACCCAACAAGAGTCTGCCCTTATGAGTTCAGCATTTTTAGTTCTATATATAAGTAGATCATGAAGTATTTGTCTTCTTTGCTATTATATTATTATGTTATTTAACTTAATGTACTGTAATTTAACATACTTCCCACAGAGTTTATCTATGTTGACACAAATGATAGAGTTTCTCTTTTTTTGAAATGGAGTAGCATAGCACTCTCCACCTCTTCCACTATTTCCTATCCATTCATCTGTTGATGGATTTGAATACTGCTCACATAACTAAACTCTTATGAATATATGAGAAATGGCTACAGGAGTATAATATCTCTTCAATACATTTGTTTTAATTGCTCTGCAATTATACTCAAGTAGAGATCATGTTGTACTTCAGTTTTAGCTTTTTGAGAATCCTTCATGCTGTTTGTTGTGGTAGCTATATTAGCTGGCACCCTTACCCAGGATTTGCTATTTTTTTCTCTTTATATCCTTTCACTACTTGTTTTGCTTTATCTTTTTTGCTAATGTCCTTTCCAACAGATATCGTGAGAAATCTCATGTCTTAATTTTCATTTTGTGGTTGATTACTAATTTTAGTACTTTTAAAACATAGTTGTTGGCTATAGATTCTTTGGGAAATATCTCTTTATGCCCTTTGACCAGTTTTAAATCAGCATATTTGTGTTTTTACTGTTGGATTTTATATTTCTTGCACATTTTTGATATTAATTCTTTTGAGCTGAAATGTTTATGTTATATCTTTTGTCAGTGAAATGAGACTGGGAGGAAAGGTTAAATGGAATGTGGAAGAAGGCTGGAGAGAGTGATTTTTGCAAAGAAATATTGGACCCATAAACGGGCATGCTTAATTGTAACCTTCCTGTAAAACCACTTGAAGTTAGAAAATAAAAATAAATAAATGCAATAATAAACTAAATATCAAAGGGAAAATATCCTTGCCCATTTTCTAATTGGATTTACTTTAATCGTAACATTTAAAGGGTGATTTCCATGTTCTACATACTCCTCCTTTGTTCCATTCTTGATGTAATAGTTATGGTGGATCAGAAAATAAAGTGTGTGACCAAGTGGTGCATGATTGTCTCTTTTCTTATTATAGGTTGTATGTGAACTGTACTATGACCTGTGGGAGGAGGACAGAAATTTCATGGGAGACCTTTCTTTGCTCTTTGTTTTCTTCCATTGATTTGTTTCTCCATTAGAACCACAGTTTTGATGGCTGTAGCTAAGTATTCAGCCTGGACATTGAATACAATGATTACTCCAACTTAAGTCTTCCTTTTTTAAGATTATTCTAAGTATTCTGGACTTTTTGCCTTTTTGTAAAATAAATGAGTATAGATCAATAACAGTAAATATCTACTGGGATTTTGAGAAATTGTTCTGCTCTGTTGTATGTGAATAAGGAGTTAAGTGGCTTATCTGAAGTTTTTATTAATGTTCCTTTTTATGTCACATTATCATCCATTGGCAGATTGGTCTGTTTAGCTATAGGATCAATGGTACTGGTAAAATATTACCTTGTCGTGGCTTGTGTTACCTGCCAATTATTTGGTGAAATATACTACAATAAACCTTCAATGAACACTTCCACAAGTTCTCTATGAACCATAGTGGATTCTGAGATTTAGGGACTGGAATAAAATCTGTCTGCTATCAATGACTTCCCTTGCTGGGTGCTGGTGATTGACACCTTTAATCTTAGCTACTCAGAAGGCTGAGATCCTTACATCACAAGTTGGAAGCTAGCCCAGGCAGGAAAGATCTTGAGACTCTTATCTCTAACTAACCATCAAAAAAGCAGAAGTGAAGATATGGCTCAAGTGGTGGAATATTAGCCTTGATTTATAAAGCTAAGGGAGAGTAGCCAGGTGCTGAGTTCAAGTCCCAGTACTGAAAAATAAAATAAAATAAGTCAGGTGCCAGTGGGTCATCTCTTTAATCCTAGCTGCTCAGGAGGTTGAAATCTGAGGAGTACAAAGTCAGCCTGGTAAGAAAATCTGAGTGAGACACTTATCTCCAATTAACCATTTAAAATCTGGGAGTGTTGCTGTGGTTCAAAGTGGTAGAGCAGTAGCTTGAGCAAAAACAAAAAGCTCAGAGAAAGCACACAGGCTCAGTGTTCAAGCCCCATGACTGATAAAAAAATAAAATAAGAAAATATATTTTTAAAAAAGAGTCTTCCCCTCAGAATGATGAACAACCTCCTTCCATGATAGCGAACCTTACTTTTGCAGTTTCCAGGGTTCTCTGAGAGGCCATGTATCAAACATTACATTGCATTATCATCCCTCAAAAAAATCATCATCTTGATTTTAAGTAATGATCTCAAAGGGATAAATTATTTACTGTTTTTATGAACGGGGTGATGATAAATATTTTACTTTCAAAACAAAAAATCACCAAGAAGCTTAGCTATTTCAGTGACATGTTTTATTAGGGAATTTAGTTCTCAATGTTTTCTGGTTTGCAAAAATTATTTATTTCCTAGATAGGAAATTACCTCTTAGTAAACAAATAAAAATATGATCTAAATTAAAGAGAATTAAATTATGTCATTTGCAGGAAAATTGATTGTACTGGATATGATCATGTTAAATGAAATAAGCCAGACTCAGAAAACAGATGTATTTTTTTCTCATATGCAGAATCCCCATGAAAAACAATGGTAGGAAAGTAGGAAAGGGACTGTGGGTGGTGGTTATTATCAGGAAGAGGGAAGGTGACAAGATTCTTTAAATCACCAAAATAGTAGATTGTCTTTATAACAATAAATTGTCAACTCTTCTCTAAGAATATTAATTATAGTAGATACTATCCCTGGATAAGTTATTGGTTTTTCAATTTTTTAAATCAATGTAGTATAATAGAAAACCTTTAATTCAATATTTTGGAGCCAATTATTCTGTTAGATTAAATTATGTTTCCAGTAAGAAAAGAGAGAAAAGTTTTGTGAATAGCTTTCCAAATATTGTTAAGGGTTGTTTGCTTTTGTGTTTAGAGAGAAAAAAAAAACAATCTTTGGTAAACAGATCTTTAGTTCTGGCAAGAGATTAAGAAAAATCTTCTCAAATACTTACATTTTCTTAAAAAGTTAATAGGCATTTTCACACTCTAAGTCATACACTTTTCATCCATTTTCACTGGCACATGTATTTTGCTCTAAATCACACTTGTAAAAGATTGTGCTCCAGCAGCTGAACTCCTGATCCTGAGATCACATAAGTTTTCAAGACTTAACTCCTCTGATTTTTTTTTATAGCCTAGCATGGTAGGTAAGGGAAACTCTTCACAATGTACTTCTCTGTATCTTTTCATGTCTCTCAGGATGTGTCAGTATGTCCTGAGATGTCTGACTGGAAGAGCCACATAGAAATGTTTATTTTTATTTATTATATTTAATTTTGTTGTCAAGTTGATGTACAGAGGGTTACAGTTGAAAATGTAAGGTAATATGTCTTGTCAGACATTGTTACCACTTCCTTGTTTTTCTCCCACTTTCCCTCCTTCCACAATTCCCTCTACCCCCACTAGTTGTAAAGCTCATTTCCAACATATTGTCTTGTGAGTATTGCTGTGGCATTGGTTCACTCTTTGTCCTTTGTCTCATTATTTTGTTGTTCCGTTTCTCACAGCAAGGTAAAAAGGCTGAAGTCAGTGAGGGGCTTCTTGGACCTGTTTCCCTCCTCACCCTGTCCTGTGTTTCTATCCTCCAATGTGGTTACTCCATTCCTTCTTCGTCTGCTGTCATGGTTATGTGAGAAGGTTCAAATGGAGCCAGGTGCTTTCAACCTGGGTGAATGCTGCTCCAGTTCTTTCTTTTTCCTTCCTTCCTTCCTTCCTTCCTTCCTTCCTTCCTTCCTTCCTTCCTTCCTTCGTTCCTTCCTTCCTTTCTTTCTTTCTTCCTTTCTCTCTCTCTGTGTCTCTCTCTGTCTTTCTGTCTCTCTGTCTCTGTCTCTGTCTCTCTTTCATTTTGTTTGCCATGGGGCTTGAACTCTAGGCCTGGGTGCTGTCCCTCTGCTCTTCAGCTCAAGACTAGCATTCTACCACTTGAGCCACAGTGCCACTTCTGGTTTTCTGGTTGTGGTTAATTGAAGATAAGTCTCATGGACTTTCCTGTCTGGCCTTGCTTTGAACCACAATCCTCAGATCTCAGCCTCCTGAGTACCTAGGATTACAGATGTAAGCCACCAACGCCTGGCTTGCTCCAGTTTTTCTATGCAATATTTGCCTGCAACTTGATCTCTTGGCTTTTGGCCTTTGTTTGGAGACTGTAGAGGTTTCACTGGTCCCTTCCTTTCTCCAGAGGCATTATCAAACAACCACCTGGGCATCTTATTTTCAGGTTAGGATTGGTGTTATCCTGTAAGCTCTTTTCCTTTACTTGAGAAATGCTCAATCTAGCTCTTCCCTCCTATGGCTGTGACAGTGTTGGGGGAACATTTACTTGAGAAATATTCCATTTTGATAGAGGCATGTGGGTACCTTGATTGACTCTCCAGTAATAAACTGTCAATCAAGTCCTTCCTTTTTGCAGTTATAAAGGTTAACTCGCAGAAGTACCCTTCACATAGACAGACGACTTCAAAGGACCGACCATCCTGGTTTTCTCCTGAGATACGCTTTTGTCTTCTTCCATTGAGTTTGTCTTGGCACCTTCAGAAGAGTGTGACTGAAGACTAGTTATGATTCCAATTCATTTTCAAGTCCATGTTTTGATTCGGTCTCTGAAATCTCTAGCCAAAGGCTTAGTTTTGGAGCTATTCTTTTTCTAGTTGTTGTCTTTGAGAATTTATTTTTAAGTTTATTTTTTTTCTAGTCATGGAGCTTGAACTCTGGGCTTGGGTGCCATCCCTGCACCCTTCAGCTCAAGGCAAGCGCTCTACCACTTGAGCCATAGTGTCACTGCCAGTTTTCTAGTGGTTTATTGGATATAAGAGTCTTACGGACTTTCCTGCCAGGGTTGGGGCAATCCTCAGATCTCAGGCTCCTGAGTAGTTAAGATTACAGGTGTGAGCCACTGTCACAAAAGTTTTTTTAAGTTGTTGTCTTTGAGAACTTTAGACACAAGAATAACTGACTTTCCATACGACAATCTCAGGATTTTTCTTTTAGCCTGTTCTCACCATTTCTAAGTACTAATCTCTTGACATTGGGGGCAGCTTTCTATCAATAATCCAATCAATTAAGGAATTTATTTCTTTTGCATTGAAAGTTTGCATCAGGTAGCTAGCTCATGGATACAGCATCCCCAAAGCTTAAACATCAGAGTTTTAGGCATGGGAGCTCATGTCATAGGTTATATCAATGAGGGTGCTAAATCTCAGGTCATTCACTTTAAAATGAATGATTATTCTTGGTTGGAAGACATTTTGATTTTGGGGGTTCAGTGTGGGCCAAGTTTTTCATGTAAATCCTGCATAGCCAAAGTGATCTACCAACCACTCTCCACACCTTGCCTCTGGGAAGAGCTTCTCTGTCTTCTCCTTCTTCAGAGAAGCCATGGTGATATAAAGAGTAGACCACCCTCTCCTTCCTAGGACTCACTGAAGGTGACAAAGTTGAGGTACATTAGTTGAGACAAGAGCTGAGCTTCCTCTGATTACTTGTTGATCTTGAGTGAAGGAATTTGGAGTTCTTTGATGAATGGACTCATTTGGAACAACTCTGGTATGGAGGAGGGGACAGGGACAGGGGAGATGGGAAGGGATGGAAGGGGAAACAAAGGAGAGGCAACAATGCTTGATAAGAAATGCATTCATTACTTTGCTCATGAATTGTATCCCCTCAGCATGGTATTTTCACAATTAAAAAAAAGAATTACACTTTGGAAAATATTTGGGGAAAATAGAGTAATTTTGCTTAATTTTGTGCTATATCTATTTTTGTAAGAGACATTTCATCAAAGATGCTACAATTATGTATAAACTATTGGGTTAGACAATTCTGGTGAAAGGAAGAAAAAGTTACACTCTTGCTTTCAAGATAAAGTTTCACTTGAGGAGATTTTGCAGATATGTATTGAGAAATCTTAGCACAAGGATGGAGCATGATAAAGTGTTGATCTAGAAGGAAAGTTACTATAGAGATTTAGAAGCATGACTATTGTGGATACGGTTCATCAGTAAACATTTCTGAAAGGTTGTAGACCGTAGATTAGATATGAATTGTCTGCACTGGGGGCAGACATTGAGAAGAAAGGCATGAAGATTAAAATGATCAAGTGATATATAGACATGCAGCGGTTATCAGTCTAGTCAGAAGAATAAAGTCATGAGAGTTAAAGCCAGATTCTCAAGCTACAGTCGATTTTTGGAGAACCTTGGCGACCTGACAATGTTTTGAACTGACAATTATTACAAGAACACACACAGTTTTTGTGAACATACATTTGCAAAGTGTGTTAGATATCTGGACTATGGTGAAGACCTGATGAGAAAAGTGGGTAAGTGAGTAAGTGTGTGTGTGTGTTTGTGTGTGTGTGTGTGTGTGTCAGCAAAGATAGAGAGTTGAAAAGTACCCCAGTACAAATTTGAATAATACATTGCTGAAGGATTCATTTCTTTTATCAGTAATCTACTATATTAAAAGTAAGATTCAGAGAGAGAAAATCAAGGGAAGGGGTAACAACTTAGACTAGAAATGTAATCACTACCTTGCTTATGTAACTGTAACCCTTCTGTATATCAAATTGACAATATAATTTAAAAAATAAAAGTAACAGGCACATAGGAATGTATTCTTCAAAAATGTTAATTTATGTTCCACAATTTAACTGTTTAACTGTTCCACAATTATGTTCCACAAATTAACTGTTTAATTTCCACTGTTCACAATAAATTGCTCTTATCCATACTGCTCTAAGTATCATTTCAATTTACCCTTGTGTGATTCTAAGTAAATAATATTCAAGCCAAACATACAACACTTGTAGCTTGATTGTAACCTTATTATCTTACTTAGCCTGATACCAACATTCACAAAGTCTGATTGAATACATGAGTCAAGTAAGAATTTGTATATACATTTTTCTAATTTTGGGAAGGGAAGGGAAATAACAAAATGCTGAAACAACGATACAGGTTGACCCATTGTAACAATGAGATATACAAGACACTAGGTTGAAAATGAACTCTACAACTTGGGGTGGTGGTGGGGGATGGGGGGAAGGAGTTGGGGGGGAGGAAAAAAGGAGGGGGTAACAATGTTCCATAGGAAATGTAGACATTACCTTACTCATGTAACTGTAACCCTTCTGTACCGTATCTTTACAATAAAAAGTTATATATAAAAAGAAAGAATTAAAGCTAATTCTTAGCTATCTACTTTAGTGGACTGGGAGAATGCCTACAAATACCATTCATCTTAATTTTAAAACTGTTGTTTTTACATTTTATTTCTATCATATAATTAATGTTTATATTATCATTATAGATAAAATGTATTATTATTTGCTGTTGGCAACATTAGGGATTGCTTTCAGGTTGCTGTGCTTGTTAGGCAAGTGCTCTACCACTTGAGCTACACCCCAATCTTGTAACATGTTATGTATCAATGAACATAAATACAGTATTTTACCAACAGGATTATTAAACATGTACTGTAAATGTCAGAGGAAAAACAACAGATAAAATGATGGATCAACTCCAAAGATTAAAAGCTTTATTACCCAACAGTGAGATAATTTTTCTATGACTTTAAAATTATTCTATTAATTATCTGATATATCTGTATGGAAGAGTCAACCATTTAACAAAACAGTTTGACCAGTGTCACCCCTTTTAACAGTTTCACTCATACCTCCCAATTCAATGCAGTACACACATTGAATTCTTGACAGTACTCTCCCCACTTTCTCTTCTTCATTCATCCACCCTGTGATAATCTTTCTAACCAGTAAAAATATTAGTTTGGGTTGAAGTGATTCCTACCTTCAAATGCTAATAAGAATTTTCACATGTTATGCTTCAAGTCTGGTTTCAAAGATAGGGGTAAGGGTAATAAGTAAATAATAAGTTTAATAATTATATCTTAATTGCTTTATCATTTTTCTAGGGATACTTTTGTATCTAATCATATAATGTATATCACATTTTTGCTTTCTTGAATGGAAGTAAATATATGAAGGAATAACTAATGTCTGCTCTATACTTCTCCTTCAGAAAATCTGACACAGAAAAAAAAAAGCAGACAGTGGAGGACAGCCAATGGAAATTGCCCTGTAAACTCAGGTCTTGAGTCTGGGATTAAATAAAATCTTCATACTGATTTAGAATATAATCTGAAACAATCATTCATTCTGGCATAGAGCTGAAATGGAAAACACAAAAAGAAATGTGAGGAAAATGAACCACAGCTCTCTACCTTCTGGAAATTATACGTGTATCTCATTTAAACTCACCAAACTCATGAGAAAAAGGATGGTATGCATGAGATTTGAATGATGGAACCCCGAGTAACTATTTTGTAATTCCCATGAACATTGAACTTGTGAGTGTGCATTTTTTAAAATAAGTAGATAATGAAATGTGAAATCATTATGATAATGCCTTTCTAAGTAAAAGAGGCCAAATTGCTGACATCAAAATTTTGTCAGCTATAGTTTAAAAGAGTTGATTCTTCCCTAAAACCTAGTCTTTGCTGTTGCATTCATTTGCCTCTAAATTGAAGAGAGCTAATTCCCTCTCTTCAAAATAATTATAGGCTGGGAATTCCCACTGCGATCTCTTTCCAAGGTTGCTAGGCTTCCTCTCCGTTTCTCCTGGATGTCCTGTGATGTGGATAGTGACTTGCCCAAAAGGTTGAAAGTCCAGCCGACGTCACCATGTCCCAGATTGTAAAAGGGTGCTGAGAGATGCAGTGGTTACACTCACACTCTTCCATGGTTAAATTGTGAACAGACTTTCAGGCTCGGTTATACTGGGTGCTTAAATGACTTGTGATTTTTGATTTATGAACCCATGACATTTTTATTCCTGTGAAAGTTGAAATTTGGGTATGAAAGTAGAAGAATAATCAAAACCTGGAAGAAAACTGAAGGAAGACCTTGCATGAGATTCCTTTGGTTGTTACCCAGACACTCATGATAACCTTCTTAATTTTCAGTGATCATTGATCATCTACTTTGGGGGCAAACTAATGGCATAATCCTCAGCCAAACTCTGAATAAGTACAGCATTCTCTTCTCCATGGAATGTTTCTTGAAATTTCTTTGTCTGGACTTGAAATCAGGGCCTGAAAACTGTCCCTGAGCTGTTTTGCTCAGTTAGCGCTCTACCATTTGAGCAATAACTCCACTTCTGGCTTTTTGGTGGTTAGTTGGGGGACAAGAGTTTCATGGACTGGTTTGAACTGTGATCCTCAGATCTCAGTCCCTTAGAAAGTTAGGACTGGGGCTTGGAAGGTGGCTCAGTGGTTGAGAGCTTGCCTTACATACATGAGGCCCTGGGTTCGATTCCTCAGCACCACATAAGCAAAAAGAAAAAAGCCGGAAGTGGCGCTATGGCTCAAGTGGTAGAGCGCTAGCCACCTTGAGCTGAAGAGCTGAGGGACAGCACCCAGGCCCAGAGTTCAAGCCCCACCCATGACTGGACCCAAAAAATAAAAATAAAAAATAAACAGTTAGGACTGACTGCAGTTGTGAACCACCAACATCCAGCTCCACAGAATGTTTTTAAGCAACCATGGGGTGAGTACCACCCATTGAGCTAGAAATCAAGTGATAACTATGAAACAAAACCCCACAACTCTTGTCTTTCAAGGAATTAGCTGTTACATTAGGGAACAGAGGTAATGTTAAAAGACTAGATACAGCAACAGGTTTTGAAGGATAGAATTTTGTATAAGGGAAGAGGAAGTTACCAACTGTTAGAATACTCCATAAAGGTAATAATAATAATAATAATAACTAAGAAGGCAGGAGGATGAGCTGGGATGTAGCTCAGTGGCAAATCACTTGCCTAGCAAGTGCAATGTCCTGGGTTCAATTCCCAGTACCAAAAAAGAAAAGACAAAATAAAAGTTAAAAAGAAGGCAGGAAGAGACTTTTACAGGTGAAGATTAGATTTCTCGCACAGATTATGGTCCTAGTTTTATGTGTCTGTAGCCACATTTCCTGGGTCTAGGACCCAAATCAGATACCAAAAGGTGTTCATGATCTTTACATAAAATGGTGAATTTACTTTCATGAAGCCTATGTATTGTGATATGCATAAGTAAATTTTCACTAGGACTTACACAGTGTAAAGGCTGTGAGAATAGTAGTTTCCATGTATTAACTTAGATGCTCAGTCCAGACACAACCATCACAGGTCCAACTAGTCAGCAAGGGTTATGAGCTGAAGGAAGCTCCCACAAGAAGTACCAAAGATCAAGCTCTGTGACATGGCTCCAGGCTACAGCAGAGTGAAGTTATAGCCCTTCACTGGTAGAGATAGATGCAGCATAATGCAAATGTGTGGCAAATTTAAATCTTGCCATTTGTAATGTCTTGGAATTCTTTAAAAAATAATTTTGGTGTTTAGTTAATTGAATCTGTAAAAACAAAGGGCCCAAACCCATCAAGTTATAGAATCTAAATAGTTTTGGCTTTTTATGCCGATCACATCTTAATAAAAATAGTTCTAAAAATGCCTTTGGGGCCTGCACAGCATGTTCAAAAGAATATTTTCAATTACTTCCTCTCTGCTCAAATAACTATTTTGCCAGCTATACTTAATGGCCTCCCTGGATCCATGCCTGCTGTCCTATGGCTGTGTAGCAATCCCCATTAAGAAATGGAAGCAATTTTTCACATTGGTGGTACTGCCAATTGAATTTAGGGCCACACGCTGCTAGACAGACATTGTATGGCATGAGCTCCACCTCTAACTGCTTTTTTTTTTTTTTGCATTGGTTAGGTAGTATCTTGCTTTCGGCCTGGGCCAGCAAGAATTGTGATCTGCTTCCCTGGGCTTTCCTCTATTAACTGGAGATGACAAGCCTGTGACTCTTTACACAACATTGGCTGACATGAAGTCTTGAAAACTTCTTTTTGCCTTGCCTGGCCTTTGTTTCCCATGCAGATAAGAGTATAAACTGCTAACAGCTAACTTGTACAACCACCCGTGCTCTAAGTTTTATATATAGATGTGGGAAAGACCCTCAAAATACTTTGTTGGCAGGTGATTCTTTTGGGAGGCCATTCTGACACCCAACTTGAGAAGCTTTATAAACATGACAGCTTGGTGGGAGAGAAATTCATTCCAAGTAGAAGACTCAGTTTCAGTAGAATCTATCTGACAAGAATTGGGGAGCAAGAACAGGAAAAAAGTTCCTATAAAACCCATAATGGAATCAAGCTTTGCAATGGAGAATGTACAAATGCATGTAGCACATACCCAGAGGAGCCACTGAATACTAGTCCAGTACTATGTGTAGAGGATGATTCTGCCTTAAGAATATGGCTTTCAAGAATCATAACTATTCATTTACTTCCACAGAAATATCTATATTCTACCTTTGTGTTAACTCACCCCTTAAACAAGATGGATTTGGAATGTCAGTATGTAAGGCAAATAAATATGGCAGAGTAGATGACTATGTACCCCAAGTATTCTGTCTTAAGATTCCCAATATTTCTGTACATTGTGACCAGTGGAGAAGATAAATATCAATTCAGCAATAACACAAACAAATGAATTAGTTCAAAAATAATGTAGGAGAGATACATGACAGCATGAGAACTGGTTAAAACAAAAGAGCCAGTAGAGGAGTAGAGAAAAGACCTTCTCTAAGTCCTGTTAATTGGCAGCATAATGAATATCAGTTGGAGTTTTAGACAGTGCCAATAACTGAGGGAAAATCCTAGAGTAAAAGGGAGCCATGTAAAGAAAAAAGGAAAGGGATTGGAGATGTGGATGGGGTTGGCTGTTCAACAATGGCAATCCTCTTTGAAATGGAGGAGAAGTGTGTGGAAATGATTAAATTTATCAGATACAGAACATAGGTCAGGGTGGGGCCTGATGGGGGAGCCAAGTTTTGGAGAGCTTTGAGTAGCTTAAAATCAGAGTGTTGGAAGTATGAATAGGAATTTGGAAACTTCAACATATATCAGACATGTACATTCAGAGTAACTTGTTGCCTCTTATATTTTTCTAGCTTTGATTCATCATTAAATCCTTTCATTTATCTGGTCATACACTATGATTTCTTTTGCATTCAAACTGTATGGTAAAACCCTGGAGATCAGAAATTTCTTTGTGTATTTTAAGTGAGCAACATGTGGAAATATGATTATTCTTTAGTAAATATTTGGATGAAAAATTAAAGAACAAATAAACTTAAATTAGAAGTTATTACATTTTCTAAAATATCAGAAGTGCTCATTGAAATTGTTAAATTATTATATGTTATACAAAGTTAAACTCTGGACTACTCCTCTAAGTGCCAATAATTTTTCAAAAACAATGGGACAAGTGTCCAAAATGTACTTCTTGTTCAAGAGTCCCTGGCATTTAGATTTTGAAGTGGGAACAAAATTCTTGCAAATCTCCATGGAAAATGTGGCTTTATCCTTGAAACAATTAATCCTAGTCTACCACTAACCTTAGAGTGCTGCCCCTTGATCACACATGAGAGGAGCTATATAGCATAGAATTCTCACAACCAAAAGTCTGGCCCTCATGGATATCTCGAATCTAATGTATAATAAATGCATTCTACCATCTGTCTAGCTACCAGAGATTGTACTGAGAGCTTTGCCCTGAACAGAACTCTAGGAGATCTGGGATGGGGCCTTTTAATTGGCCCAGATTCTACAGCAATTAGTTTTATGAGATAGCCTATCATGGCTATCTGGGAGTATGTCAAAAGGATAAGGATGAAAGATCTCCTGGGGCTGGGTGTTTACATTTAAGAATCGCACTATGACAGCTTGATGGACACAGACCCCTCTTGATAAACCATCTGTGGGATCCTCAGAAAAGCACAATTCTTTAGTTATTGTTAGATATCTTTCTAGGTACTGGTGAGTCACTTGTAATCCTATCTACTTGGGAGGCTGAGATCTGAGAATCTATGTTGGAAGCCAGCCTTGGAAGAGAAGTCTATGAGGCTTTTATCTCCAGTTAGCCAACAGAAAGCCAGTAGAGCAAGGGGTGGAGAACCAACCTTGAGAGCAAAATCCAAGCAAAAGCCTCTGACTCAAACCCCAGTACACACACACACACACACACACACACACACACACACACACACACACACCAAATAAAAGGCCTTGAAGCTTTGTGAGGGTATACTTCAGGCTCATCATTTGGTATGCATTTTGGGAAAGTATTAGGGAAGGTGATATAGCAACAGAATAACAGAGATAAGAATTCAAGAATGGTCCCCTGTTCTTATGAGATTCAATTAGTCAAGTGTCACTGGAAGGAATGGATTTGGGGCACCTTCTGGAAACACCAGAATCTTCAGAATATACCTCAGAATCATGGCAGAAGAAACCAGATGTTGCTAATCATAGTCAAGTGCTAAGAAAATTACACATAATTCAGACAAATGACCTGTCCCTGATCAGGCCATGTAGTCTGGAATGCTCCACATGGAATTTGGTCACTGTTGGTGCTTAGTCTGTAAGGATGAAAGTGAGCTCTTAACAGCCTAATCAAAAACTATTTGTGCTTGCCTAAAATTCTCAAGTCTTGGACAGAGCTATAATGGCATCTGTCATATAGTAACCACAGAGGAAGATAAAGGAAGCAATGTGGATCAATACAGATGCAGAGTTTTGTTTTGCTTTGTTTTATCTCCTATAACCTGATTTCCTTAAGTAGTTCAGTTAGACACCATCCTGAGAAGACTTTCTTCTCTGAACATTGGGTTAGCTGGGTTTTAAGGTTTTATTTTTTTTCTCTCTAGGATGACATAGTTTCCCTAGTTTCTGGGAAAAGTTTGAAAGTAATGCTTCCAAAAAAGGATAGAGATGCTGGTCCAAGACATTCTCGGCACCGGACCATGAGTCTTTGATAGCTTTGTTCTTACAGTGGTCTCCTGTATGCAAGGCACTTCCAATTACTCCATTCCAAAGCATATTTGAGTGTGTTTTGTCATGGTGCCATTAAGTTTGACATCGTGAGTTGACATGGGATGGATTCCCATAGAGTGGAGCATAACATTTTGGAATTTCCTTTTGGATGGAGTCATAGACAGAGGTGTAAAAAGCATCACACCTGAGATAGATCTCAGGAAAGAATTGGAATCTTACACATTTCTATTCAAATTGGCCTCACTCCAGTCCTTACCACAATCAACCTAATCCACAGCTATGTTTGGACTCCAGTTCTTCCTTTTTAGGCTCAATTTCCCCAGGCATTCACAGAGGAAGAAATAACATGATATTCCCAGCTATAGCCAGGGCAGGGCAGCAGCCAAGTATTGCCCAGCTGGCACTGTCCTTGATTATACTAGGAAAGCAGCTAGAAGTTTCTGAAAGGCACATCATAAAAGATGTATACTCCAGGTCATGGACAGAGCTGACATAGGTGAGCAATGAACAGCTTGGACCTACAGCCAATCACATCTGCATTTCCCCTCTTTGTTTAAGTATTGAAAGCTGTTGGGCAATACAAAAGACATAATAACTTGAAGACATATTGGAGAGTACAAAAAGGATGGTGAAGGTAAATTGCTATTAACTTGACAATCTAGCCCAGTCTCTGATGTTTGGTGAAAATTTCTCATCTTATGCCATAACAAAGAGAGTTAGGGAAACTGAGCAATTGTAGAAAGTCCTCCTAGTCACTGGGAATGGAGTCTCTTGTTTACCTAATTTTGGCCTATAGTTTGGCATGATCAATTTGAAGGACTTTTTGAAGTAGCCATATTAGTCTTTGCACCGACCCTAATGTTTCACAAAATATATAGGCAACACCAAAATTAGTTCAATGTTTGCTTCTTTGACCTTGTGATTAGATGTGTTATTAGACCAGAATCAACCAACATGCCTTGTAAAATAATTAACTAAAAGTTACAGCACCTCATGGGAGCTCTCTATAGCCCTATAGGCCTTCACTCTCTTAAAATGATGACAGTCATGAGCATTATTAAATACATATCTTTGCAGTTTTGTCATTTTACAGCAATGAATACTTTTAGCCCATCAAATGTTTGAGACATACATGCTAGATGATTTGTGACCAACTTAGTAACCTTGGGAGGGGTGTTAATATCCACTCACCAAAGTAGTTTTATTTGTAATGATGCAGTGTGTGCTAGGAGCTAAGAAGGAGACCACAGAGCATTAAATTAGTTGTGAGCTTTGTGGGACCATACTAGTGATTGAAGAGGAAGATCTGTGTGTATGTCATTATATCCTTAAAAAATTGTCTAAAAATCTTGAGCACTTAGGATATGTTCAAAAGAAAGAATGATTCAATGTTCCTTCAGTTTGAAGGAGTGTACTAGCCAGAATGACATTGAAGACTGTAATCAAACTATTACAGATTTCCATGTATACTATTAAACAGATATTGACTTTCATGAGGTTATATCAAGATTTATTGGCCCAAGAGGTAAATATTGACTGATAAGATGTTGAGGTCAATAATTACCTCCAGGGACAATAAATCTTTATATTCACAGACACACAAATTCAATAGTCAGTGTGGTTTGTTAGATTAAATACAAATTCCAAGTCATTAGATATATCTGGAAATCCCTTTTCATAACCATGAATGCTGACAGTTTATAATTCATCTTAAAACAGCATATTTTAAATCAGATCTGATACAACTCTAGAAGAGAAAGTTAGTTTTATTTTTAATCATAGCCTTCTGGAAGGAAAAAAAATCATTTTCTGTGTTTCTTCAGTTTGGCTAATGCTGTTCCAGCATCTAGTCCAGTAACTAACTGCCACATGGTAAGTAGTCAATATATATTTTTAAATAAAATTAGTATCACACAATTTGGCATTTAAATGCTTAATTAGCAACAAAAGCTGATTAAAAATATATGTTATATAACAATCTACAAGGGTTTGTACTCAGTCTCCTCTTCATTACAAATATGTTTATTCAGATCTTATTTTAGTGAAAAGGGCATATCCCGAAAAAGATCATTCCACTGATGAACTTGGAAGAATTTGGGTGGTTTTCTATTAGTTCATCACCTGAAATTTATTCAAAACTTTGTTTTAATAAGGCATTAAAATTTCAGTACATTTAAGCAGGATCTAGTTGAGAATCTAAGTTTATGAAACATGAGCACAAGCTAAACATGCAATTAAAAAAGCTAATTTTTATTTAGGGTGTCAATGATTTGGTGAGAATATATCTGAATGCTGATTGCATCAAAGTCAGGATTTTCTGACACCAAGATATGGCAGAATGTTCCAGGCTGGCACTGGGGATTTCAAACACTGTAAGTTTTGAGCACATGCATGGATTCTCTTGCTTTGCCACACATCGGTGGGGCCCACGCTCCTTCATAAGTGGTTGCTTTGAGGTCCTTTACTTGTGTACTCCCTTGTTTATATGCCAGCCACACCCATTTGTCATCTTACATCACCTCCAGCACCTCCACAACCTCCTGCTCTCAAATAAAAAAATTCTACCTTGAATAGGAATGGATAATTGGTGCTGACGTTGGCCAACATAGAACCCATACTACTATAGGAATTGGGTATTTTGTGACAAATCTAAAAGATGTCTCAAAAATTATCAAAATATACCCACATGACAAGCTTTCTGGATTAACCACTGTTAACTGCAAATCAATGTCCTGTTGCCTTTCTGTACACAAACACAAGCATTAAAGACAAGAATTAATTCACTTAAACTAGTATTAGCTCCCTTATGATAGACCAGCTCTATAACACATTTTGTGTTATTTCTTGTACTATGTTCATACTTCAGAATACACACAACAAATGCACACACACAGAAAGATAGGATAGTTACCAATTAATTAAATATTAAATAATTAAATATTTAATATTGTATGAAGATTATATGTATACATGTATACATATATGATATATTGTTCTGCATTTATTTTCCCTTTGCAAGTATTATATTTTTAATATCTAGTCCATAAACTTTAGACAATTGATTATTAGGCTTAATCCTTGAAAGATTGGAAAATAGATGAAAATAAATTCACATTCTAATCCTTTCCTGCTTCATCAAACAGAGATCATGAGGACAGCATTTCTTATACTGTGATATAGATAGATAGATAGATAGATAGACAGACAGACAGACAGACAGACAGACAGACAGATAGATAGATAGATAGATAGATAGATAGATATACATATATACACTATATAAATGGAGACAGGAAATGGGGAGACCTTTCCAGAAATTACTTTGTAGCATGTATATTTATGCCTAAGTCTATAATTGCTCAAAAGATACTCATTGTTTTATTACACTCACAAAGTAGTCTATTAGCTTCAATTCATGGAACCACCTTTTTAAAGAGCACTACTTAATTTTAGTGCCATAAATTGGGTTATTGTGGCAAAAAATAGGATTCTTGCAGGGTGTTGGTGGTTCATGCCTGTAATCCTAGCTATTCAGGAGGCTGAGATCTGAGGATCTCGGTTCAAAGCCAGCCCGGGCAGGAAAGTCCGTGAGCCTCTTATCTCTAGTAAACCAGCAGGAAACTGGAATTGTCGCTGTGGCTCAGTGGTAGAGTGCTTGCCTTGAGCTGAAGAGCTGAGGGACAACGCCCAGGCCCAGAGTTCAAGCTCCACAACCACCCCTTCTGCCCCCCGCCAAAAAAAAATGATTCTATGACAGGAAAATTCTGTTAGGAAAAAATAACAGCATACTTTAAATATTTTGAATATGGCTTATTTTTATGTATGTGGACCTTTTATAACTCAAATATAAACTCAAATATAAACTGAAATTTTACATTTTAGAAGTAGTAAGCATTCATTAGTAAGAATCATCTACAGAGGTTTCAGTTATTAACAAAGGTACTTTAAAATTATTCCCACAAATGATCAAGTATTAACCCCTTCCTTTTACAGAAGAGGTAAGCTAGAGGCTTCCCATAAAGTTGAAAGGCTTCTGTGCAAAGACGTGTTTTGGATGTAAGGTTATTAAAATATTGGGAAGAATTTCAAAAGTCAGTTTTGATATCAGGCAGAAAGAAAAAGAAACGTGGTTTTTCTGTTACATCCTTTATAAATTTCATGACTCCAAATCCCTTCTTGTTATACTCAAGCCCCACTTGATTTAGGAAAACATGAATCTGTGAATGAGGAAATATAATGCAGAAGCCCATACGTGCAAATGCAAACATCCTGCAAACAGGCATCCAGAATGTATTCTGGAGATCTTGGAAGACAAAGTATATAGGGCTGTCCTCATGGAGGATATTTGTCACTGCTGCCTGAGAGCACTGAGGTATTAGCAGGCTATTGACCTCCTATTCTTGTTTGTTTGTTTGTTTCTTAATTGCTAAAAAAAAAAAGAGCTTTGAGAAAGAGCTGTATCTTTCACTAGAATAAATCCTTCAGTTACTTTTTGGTAAAAGAAAATCTCATTCTGTCTTATGGTTTTACTGGCTAAAATTGAGATGAAAAGGCGTTGAAAGATTTAATCAGAGCCACAGGGTTAATTGTGGTGGAAGATTCCCAGTTCTTCTCTTTTCTACGCAGCTTGGTATTGACTGTGTGGCTCAGTGTGATGCCGTGTCTAAGAAGTGTATTTGTCTGGCAGTGGGGGAACTGTGCATGTAATTAAAATGTGTCTGTGAGGAAGGCTTTTAACTAATACATCCAAATTCCCACTGCAGGATACAATTGGGCTCCAAGTCATGATCACTTCTAGAGTAACCAGAATGACTGAATTTGTGGCTAGTGACAGAGACACTAGAGCCTTCACCTTGTCTGTGGACTGAACCAGTATTTTCAGGGCCACTGACAGTACTAAGTGTTCACTGTAGTCATCAGTCTGTCTTTGAGATGTTCTATTTTAATTTCCTCTCTTTATTTTCAACAGTTCACTTTCTATGTTTTTGATATCTTTAGATTTACAGATACATTTTAAGAAGAGTCTATGAACTGCCCCATCCCACACCTGCTGCTCTGAGTATGGTTTGTCCTTAGAGGATTTGTGTATTGGAAATTTGCTCCCCAGTTTGATCTTGTTAAGAGGTGGTGGGACTGTGGAGTCTAATGAGAGATTATGGTGGGCCCTGCCCTGGGATGAGATGGTGTATATCCTGGGACACTCATTTCTTCTGGGGAGAATGCATTGGCCTCATGCAGAACACTTAATCTCTCTCACCGTCTGGCTTTTTCTGTTGCCCTGGGATGTGTCCTTTTTGCACCATGGCACTGAGAATTTTAACATCAAAAACTATGAGCTTAATAAACATTCTTTTTCTTTTTAAAGCTTGCAGACTCCAGTATTCTGCTATAACAGTGAAAAACAGTGTAATAAGGTTAGTTGCTGCAGGGTAGGATGGCAATCATTATATATTGAGTCTATATTGATGCATTGCTATTAATAACAATGTATCGCTTATTTCCATTGGCTGATGTTTTTCTAGCTTCTTCTTGATATTCCAAGCTCCCAGTCCAATTACTTTCCATATAGTCCTAATGTCTCCAGGGTCTTTGGTGGCCATGGCAATTTGCATAATTTGTTGTGTTTAAATGACCTAGTAAGTTTTGAAGAATCCTGGTTAATTATTTGGCAGAATATCATTCATTTGTATTTCATGATGTTTTTCCTCATAATAAAATGAGGATTACAGATTTTGGAGAGAAAGGACATGGTGATAAATTCCCATTTTTATCACAGTATTTAAGAGTGTCTACAGTCAACATGACTTATCCCTGTTGATATTGACCTAGCTGAAGTAGTCTTTGACAAGTTTTTTGTACTATGAATCTAATTTTTACTCTCGCTTCTCATGTTCCCATTCTATGTCCTTTAGAAGGAAGTCTTCCTGTATAGCTCTCACTTAAAAAAAGGGCATTACTAATATTGAACCAGACATGATGGTGTGCTTCTATAATCCCAGTACATGGTAGGCTGAGGTAGAAGAATCAAGAATATGTCAGCCTGGGCTACATAGTAAGGCCAGTTCTTAAAAATGTTTCTATTGGAATCTTCTAATTAAGGGAGATTTTCTCCCATTATTTGTACATCCCATGTACTTTTTATAAGTATAGAGTCATGGATATCTGTTTTATACGTTGGGTGTTAATTCAATACCACTTTATTCTGTTGCTCAGATTGTTCCAGCTTTGATCATTGGGAGTTGCTTCAGTTGGCCCAGTATTCTCCTGACATATTCGCACTGTTGTGGGGCTTTTCTTTTTTTGGAGTACTTCCTTCCTATCTGGCAGAAGTTGCTTCAGGCTAATCCTGTATATTTTTTGCCACAATATAAGACGACTGACTCATTTCTCATATTTATTTTAAATCTATTTTCCACAGGAAGATAGTGTGTGTGTGTGTGTGTGTGTGTGTGTGTGTGTAAGACCACTGTTAGTTTCTTCTGCATCTTTTGGGTCACTTAACCTGTATGCCTAAGTAGGCTGCCTATCTTGGATAGTGAAAGAGTATATTCAGACATGTTGGGGAGAAGTGAGGGAGGAAAACTGGAGGAATTAGGTGAGAGTCAGAGAAGAGAGTGGATAGGAGGGACAGATAATCCCAACAAGAATATCTTTGTGATAACTTGGAAGATGATGTTTAAGATTAATGACACAGAACAGGTTTTTAACTTGAAGCCAATTTATTTTATTCCTCATGTACTAAATAACATTTTAAGTCCATGTGGGGATAAGCAATTTTATTTTAGATTTTAACTTTAGCGTTAATAGTTTTAATATGTGGAGTTATTATTAATAACTCATGGTGTCCTGACAATGTGTTAGACATAGAATTCTCAAGTAGATTAAGAGCAAACATTTCTTATTAGTACAGAACAACTGTGCACGTCCCATATTTCTGCATTTATAAAGAATCATGCTTTAATTTGCATTCACTTAGATATCTTCTGAATGGAGAGAAAAATGTTACCATAGGCAATTTAGTGCTTGCAATAAATGTGACATAACTCTGCTCTAGGTTAAAAAGAATCTTGCAACTCCAAGTTGTTTTCACATGCTTGTATTGCATTATAACAGCACCCCAAAATACTGAAATGCAATCAACTATCTACAGCAATCTATGGATATATTCTTTATTGCCTGATAACTATGTAAATAGGCCACTAATACATATTGCATATAAACTGTGCATTTTACAGATCAGTAAACTAGATGAAGAGAACTATGTTGCTTACCAAATATCATTCAGGTAAAAATGAAAAGGGCAGAAATCACACTACTGGAACTTGAATGTGGGTCTGACTATACATGAGATGTGCTTTAGATTTTACTACTAGTTAATACCACCATTTACTCTTTGGAGGCATTTATTTCAGAAGTATTCAGTATGCTTATACTTGAAATTTTATGTTTATGATGGTTTTATTTTAATAGCAGATACCAATTTCTTAGTTAGGATTGAAAACCACTAAGTTTTAAGTGGACTAAAAATTCTCCTCTTGAAAATCTCTAAGGATAAAAGTTCTGTCTAATCCTTACATAAGAACAACACAGAATTGCTTCTGATGACCTTGAAGTGTCATTAATTTTGGTTTTATTTAACAGAAATAGTCAAAACTGTATTTGTAGAAATAAGAAATAAAAACAGGGGCTGGGAAGATGGCTCAGTGGGAGAGCGCTTGCCTTGCATGAATGAGGGCCTGGGTTCGATTCCTCAGCACTACATAAGCAAAAAGAAAAAAAGCCGGAAGTGGCACTGTGGCTCAAGTGGTACAGCACTAGCCTTGAGCTGAAGAGCTGAGGGACAGCGCCCAGGCCCAGAGTTCAGGCCACATGACCGGACCCCCTCCCAAAAAAAGAAAGAAATAAAAACATCATTCTTTTCCCATCTGAGATTTTGAACTGTAATTGTTCATGTAACTTAATCCAAATTGTTCCTAGTGAAAGAAAATGGAGTTACAAAATTGTGTTAGTCTGAGGAAGGTAGCACATCACATATATTCATTTTGAACATTAACTTAAGGCTACTAAGGCTACTAAGACTTAGCATTAACAGAAACAAACTCTCTTGAACATCTCCTATGCTTATTTAAATAATAATGTACAAAGTGATCAATATTATGATTCTGTGTGTGTGTGTGTGTAGTGATGGGGATCAAACTCAAGACCTCACAAATACTAGACAAGTGCTCTAATGCTGAGCTTTATCTCCAATCCCAAGTGTAGTTCTTTATATATTTCATTCAATCACCAGTAATTTTTTAGTTTTATACTTCAACAAATATTTTAGGTATTAGGTGTTCTTTCAGGTTCTATGACCTGATAATGCTATATATCAAAAGTAACTACTACCAATTGTTATTTCAAATACTAGTTATTTTTAATTTAATTTTATTATCAAGGTGATATACATAGAGGTTACAGTTACTTATGCAAAGTAGTGAGCAAATTTCTTGACAAACATTGTTCCCCCTCCTTCATTTATCTCCCAGTTTCCCTCTCCTCCCAATGCTCCCCCCTCCAAGTTGTACAGTTCATTTCCAACATGTTGTCTTGTGAGCATCGCTGTTGCTTTGGTTCGCCCTTTGTTTTTTGTCTTATTGCATCTATTATTGCATTTTAACATAGTGTTTGTTAACTATGTTAAAAATTTCAAAATGTTTTGCATGCATACTTTTAAAAAACCTGCTGTATCAATGACTCTTAGTGTTTTAGAGGAACATTCTGAAAAGATACAGTGAGATCTGAATTCTTCCTATAGAGGATACTACTGTCCTTGGATATCTAGAAGCTGGGAATGGGATGAGTTGGTGATGTTCTCAAGGCCACAAGAACAAAGAGGAGTTTGGACCTTTGTCCTTTGACTCCCAGGTTTGTTCTCAAATAGGGCATGTAGTTGTATGGTCCTGTACTTGTTCATTTCTTCCTACCTTCTTTGAATATATTTCTATTTTATTCCAAAGGATCTTTGAAAAATATGCTGAGAGCAATTTATACACTATAGGCTCATTACATTAGCAAATACATGTTAACTATTTTCTCTAGGTAAGCCAATACCTAGAGAAGGCTAAGTTTGCATTGTTAGAGGAATTGACACACTTCTCACATGGCAGCACTTCTAATGCACTTTCTGTTGATTCACCACCGAGTCTTAGAAAAACTATAGCAAACTGCTAATTAGGGATTAGACAGGGAATGATGAGAAAGAAAAGGGTTTTCCATTGTTATGAGATGGAGGAGGCCAATTCCAAATACTCTGCACAATTGAACTGTAACTGTAATGTAAAAGTGTAGGAGCAGCAAAGTCAGTAAGGGACTGGGAGAGGCACAACTGTTTCATGCCAACAAGAAGGATATACCAAGGCTCAGGGGTGGATATCACGAAAGGATTCAAAGAAATGGGTTTCTAAAAGAAACTTCTACACTTGTGACGAAGGAAATTGGGATCACTGAGTCTGCGCCAAAATTTCAAAGTGATTTACACATGGCAATTGATCAAAACTCCACTCTAACCCTTTGAGATGGAGAAGTGTAGCTGTGATACCTTCATAGGAGAGGGGACTAAGGATGACACGAGATAAAATCCCACCTAAAATCACATGTGGGGGGGAAAGGGACGGTAGAGTTCAAGCCACAGTTATGGCGCCAGTGTCCCTGCACCTAGTCATCATCTTACTTTCTTTCTGACTCTAAAGGAAATAGTTGCTGCTTTATGTCCTCTGATTCCCTCACCATATTTGGTGTTAAAGCTCTACAGTTGGGGAAAATTACTCAAACCCCCAATTTGAATTTATGCCTTGTCATACTATATTTGCTTAATGAATGCAAGCCTCTATATTTCCTTTCATTTGTGGGTTTTTGAACGTCACCATCATGCTTTCTACGTGGTTTGATATGTTTTCTAAATGTCTAACATGCCATAATTAAAGATACCTACTTTGGACATCTTTCCTCCTTGTAACAATCCAGCATTAAACGTTAAAAAATGCATTCATAACTTCATAGCCGAGACAAGCTGTACTTTATATTTTAATGTTCCTGCTATTAAATAAGTAAACCTTGCCCAGTTTCTGGGCTGGTCTTCTTCCCCTAGGTTTTCCTCTGTATCATTTTTGTGGCTGCTTTAGTTCTGTTTAATATTTGCTTGTTTTTGTTGAAATCCCCAGTGCAGAAACCCACAAACCAAACAAATACTAACGGAAAACTCAGAGCAATTCAAATGTCCTTGGAGACACTCTTTTTTTTTTTTTTGCCCATTTGTCTTTCTCTGCTCAGAGAGATCAACAGTTTTAGCACACAGATCAATATTCTCTTAACCCAGACCTAATCTGAGGCAGGCCTTCCTGTGCTTCACCTTGGCCTACTCCTCTCTGCCAGAGTTGCCCTTTCTTTCTCCCCCCCAGCAATAATTTTGTCTGAGTAAGACAGCAATTTTTCATCCTTTGGTCAAAACTGGTGACAAAAGAGGGAATAATGGTCGCTGACATACGAAATGATAGATTTGACACATGGCGTGCTGAGTTGGGAGCTTGCCGGTGCCAAAGGAGAAAGACAGATAAGCTAGCTGATGGCTATCCTGACACAGGCTCCTCCTGTCCACCCCCACCCTCTGCTACCCAAACTGCACTGCTAGCTTTTCTTTCCTTTTCCTTCTCTTTTCCTCCTCCTCTTCCTCCTCCTGCTCCCCTTTTTTTCCTGAAGACGTTTTCTCTCTGACTCAGGATAGTAATCCAGTACACACTCCGTTCTTCTGCCCAACATAAACACTCCTCATCCTGCAAAAAAAAAAAAAATGATCAATCTATGCCTCTTCCTGTAGCACAGCAAGGGCAATGCAGCCAGCCGGCTGCTTGGGGGAAATATTAACAAATATAGCCAGTGAGAGAGAAGCAGATGGGCCGAAGAAATTGAACCAGCAGATTGCTGGATAGTGATCAACAAGAGAAGTTTTATAATAGAGAAACAGAACTGCTCTTTAATTTCTGTTAGCATCAAGAGTCCAGAAATACCTCTTCCCCAGCCTCCTGGTCTCCTTACGAAAGACCTCCATTGAGGGGCACAAAAGGGTCTCTTTCATAATCATTTTGGCCATGGCAGGTTGATGCCAAGGAAGAAAGGAGTGCCAGGTGAGGGGTGGAAGGGGCACTCTGATAGCCTAGCTCTGGCTGCTTGGGCTGACATGACATGGTGACCTGAGTGTCACAGAGCCAGGCTCCAGCCCTGGGATTCCCTTACATCTTCCCCACAAAAGTTTCTTTCAGAGGCTAAAATAACCAAACAGGAACAATTTTTCTTCTCTGGAGCACATTGCTTACATTTATAGCCCCAACCGTGTGTCATTTGCCCGAGTTCACAGTTGGTGGGTTTCCCCTGCCCTCTTGTTAATTTTTTTAAGTTTTAGGTTTAATTTCTGCTTTTGTACATTTTTTATTTGTAAACATGCTGTACAGAGGGGTTACAGTTACATGAGCAAGGTCATGAGTATAGTTCCTATTGAGCACTTTTTAAAATAAAAAACATATTCTACAGATTCACAAAAACGTTAGGCACCAGGGCTGGACTGGGTCTCTAGTAACTTGGGAAAGGCAGCATGTACCAGTCAGCTTCTAAGTAGACTTCTCCAATAGCTCCAAATCCCCTCTCTTCTTTTCTCGACTAACTCTATTTCAGCGTGAGAAGGCACTACTTCTTCCACATTTAAATATCACTCTCCACAACCTAGTGATAAAACAAGTTAATATTCTAAGGTGAATACTATTTAGAAAGTCACATACACAAAAAGCTATTTTTCATTGTGGTGTCAGAGTATTGTAAAGAATTTTTTTTAACTTTCTCCCCCTTACAATCTGGTCTTATTCTGTCAAACAGTTGACCTCCCCCCAAAACATATATGCTGGATACACAAGGAATAGATTATAGACATGATCAAATGCATGTTTTTAATCTCAGAGCCAGACCTCCTTCCTTTTCTTGGTGTGTGTGTGTATGTGTGTGTGTGTGTGTGTGTGTGCGTGAGTTGATGAAAACCATTTTTTTCTAATAATACGTGATTCAGCACATTCTGTAGAATTTTTTAAATTTACAGTTTTTACAAGTTTGAACAGTTGCACACATTTACAGTTTCTTCATGTTACCCTGCCTGGCAGGATGGAGAACCTAACTAAAGAGTCCCTATATTTAGTTCTCAATAAACATAATTAATTGAAGAGCTTATTTTATAACTAAAGGAAGGTAAAGTTTTAGAGAGTGCTTTTTGTTGTTGTTTGTCTTTGTGTTGGGTCTGGTACTTGAATTCAGTGTCATATTCTCTTGCTAGGCTTTTTTGCTCAAAGTTGGCAGTCTACTACTTGAGACACAGATTCAATTCTGGCTTTTGGGGGGGGTGCCTTATTGGAGATAAGAATCTCATAGATTTTCCTGCCTGGACTGACTTTGAACTGCAATCCTTAGATCTCAGACTCCTGAGTAGCTAGGATTATAGTCATAAGCCACCAGCACCCAGCTTCAGAGATGCTTTTTAAAATAATTTTTAAGATCATAAATTTTATACTTAGTAGTTCCTAAGAGATAATAAAAATCACCCTTTGATGTATAAATATTTTGAAAATCAGAAAATTTAAATAGAAAAAAAGAAAACTAGAGAGGTCAGAGTTCCTTATAGTGAGAAATATTTTGATGGCTATGCCAATATTATTTATTATTTTTTCTAATGAATTGGATTTTACACCCCCCCACACACGCACCTTAAGTTTGTGCTTGTGTTTTGTTTGTTTTCAATTCATTGAGAGGTCATAATTTAGGTTCCATTTCTTTAAGTCCAGCAGCCCCTTAGTGGAGATGCAAAGTAGTCTTTTTAATGGCAATTTTCTTTTTAATGGCAATTTCAAGTATGGGATTGCTGAAATGTAGAATCAGTTTTGAACATATACCCTGAGGCCAGGATAATAAAGAACATTTTAGGGCTGGGAAGGTGGCTCAGTGGTAAAGTGCTTGTCTTGCATGCATGAGGCCCTGGGTTCGATTCCTCAGCACCACATAAGCAGAAAAAAAATGGAAGTGGCACTGTGGCTCAAGTGGTAGAGCACTAGCCTTGAGCTGAAGAGCTGAGGGACAGCGCCCAGGTCCAGACTTCAGGCCCACGACTGACCAAATAAAAAAAAAGAACATTTTAAAGGAGTCGATAAAATAAAAAAATAGACCCTGAACTACCATTCTTCGGAAAGCGACATTGCTCCTAGAGGCCTCTCCTCTCACTTTGCCTGCTTCCCCATCAGAACTGAACCACTAGAAGCTGGCGGCCTGGATGGACTCTGAAAGGAGCTGAGCAGTATCTCTGCTTTGCTCAGAAGGTTTTCTGCAGAGCAGTGTCCTGTTCAAAGCAGAGAATTTGCAGACCTTTTTCATCAAGGACGTACTTATGCTATTATATCATCCCCCAGGAATTCTGTGATGTGGGCAATTCCATAAAATTTGTATCCTGTTTGCCTCCCACTGGATTCCTCCCTCCTTGTAGAATACAAAGAGTTAAAATGATGTTTCTTGTAGAATTAATCAGATTCATATTAGCAGTAGTAAATGTCATGTTGGCACCTTTTCCTTCTCACACGTTACAGTTTCAAGTCTTCGCTATGAGGGATTAATGAAGTCAAGATATGCAGCGCCATATACCGTGCATCTTTTCTGTCAGGCTGCATAAGCAATGAATTGTATCTGCTACTAAGGGGGTCAGAGGAGCAGTGAGTTAAAAAGACTGCTTCCAGAAATGACATGTCAAAGGAAACAAAAACTTCTTCTTTAAAGTACTTCCTAGGTGGATTGCCTTTTTTGGAAATAAAATGTTCACAGATACTCCTCTATGATAAGGCTAAGTTCCATTTGATTATTACTGACCAAGAGGCTTTGAGATACAACTAATGAAAGGCCAACGTAGAATTAATCACTCACAAGTCCCTCATTGAGGTATTGGAAGACCAATGCTGAATCTGTAACCTTCAATTACACTGGACTGGTAAGGACTGAGGACTGAGCACTGTTGCATGAGGGGTGGAGAGGAGTACTACCCCATAGCTCTGCTTGGGGGTCCAGTTAAACACACTTTAGTCATCCAATTAAAATCTCATATTACAGGCTTGTTGAATCTATCTAATTAACAAGTGCATTATAGCCATCACCTCATAATCAATTTAATGATAACACAATACTCATTCTTTTTTCATTTTTTTCGAAGTATGCCATCATTAGCCATAGTCATTGTGCTGAGCAATGGATCTCTGGAACTTAATCCTCCTATCTAGCTGAGAGTAGAGGGGGCTAGTCAAAGGATAGAGAATTACAATAAAGCCCCTCAAGCTGTTTTCTCTTGGCTTCTTAGGGGACACACATGGGAAATAGATAGGAAGACCAAAATACAGAGAGATAAATGGAACTTGTCTTCATGGCTGCATTATTGTTGCTAAGTATCATGCATGGGAGACCTTTCCTACAGATGAGAGTCAATCTTCTATTGCTACTATACACAAATCACTTAAGGACCCTGTTACAATCATACCCCAAGTCTCTCTGAGATCTGATCAGAGAAGCCTGAGAGTTGCCACTTGTAAGGTGCAGCAGGTGAAGATCCTGTTGTTGGTGTACAGACCCAGCTTTCTGGAGGAAGGCCAGAGGCTTTCCTTTGGCTTTTGAGTTTTGCTCAGGCTTTGCCAGAAAACTCTTTGTTTCTTTTTAATGTAAGTTTTGGTTGTACTGGAGTCTAACTTTAGGGTCTTGTACTTTCTGGGAAAGTATTCAACTATTTGAGCCATGGTCCCTGGAGTCCCTTTTGCTTTGGTAACTTCTCAGATAAATTCTGGAGTTTTTGCTTGGGTAGGACTTGAAATGTGGTCCTTCTGCCTAAGCCTCCTGAGTAGCTGGGATTTCTAGTGTACACAACAACATCTAATCTCTCTTCATCATTTTTGTCTTACAGTTGCTAATGATTTGTTCTCAATAAGCCATGGGATCTGGGATTAATCCAATTTCTCAGTTTGAGGTGTGGTGACTATGTACTCTGAGTTTTTCATTCTTGGAATGTCATAGGATTCTGAAATGCTGCATAGCTATCCCTTAGAAAGGACTTTTTGATTCTCTGATGCCTTGTATGTTCTCATGGGATTGTTTCCTTATGATCAAATCTTTTTTTTATTGTGAAAATACTGTACAGAGGGATTACAATTACATGGGCAAGATAATGAGTACATTTGTTATCAAGCATTGTAGCCTCCTCCTTTGTTTCTCCAATAAATAAGTAGGCTAAAGACAAAGAGAAACTTCTCTGAAGAGGAAAGAAGGATGATCAAATCTTATCTAAGACACCATTCATATATTATATAATGACTTTTAAGATGGCAGCAACATTGTATAGCAGATTAGCACCCTTCAAACAAGTCTAGGAGTTGTCTTCAGTTTGCATGCGAAACAAGCTATCTGAGTTTTGCTGAAATAGCAGGTAGCTATGCAAATTGTGGCATCCGAAGTTGTTCAGAGCCTTGGATCTTGCATGCAATTTTAAAATTTGCTAAATACTTCCCTAGAGAATAATTTACTTAACCCTAAAACAGCCCTCTGAGGCCAGAGTTCAGCTATTATCTCCATTTGTTCATCTAAAACACCTTGGAGAGTTTAAGTAAATTTAGGGAATTCAGTCCTACGGATGGAGATAATGAAATGAACCAATACAACACAATCTCTTGCTTCCCCGTCCCCACGTCCACTCTCCATCTTTTTCCTGCTAAAACTAGAAAAGTATTCAAGCAAAATCCCCAACATATTTAAGTTAAATTACTTGCTTTGTATCAACTAATTCCATCAGAATTAGTCAACCGACAATATTTGGTGTTTTGAAGTAATTGAAAGGTGTTCAGTTAAATGTGTATTTATCTCTCCTGCACTCCCCAAATAACACCAAAATGGGTGAAAGTGTTTAGCATTCAAAAAACATTGAACCTGGACTGGAACTTTGAAGAGTGCTAGCCACATTCCTGAATGATAAAATGAGATGTGACCAGACTGGAGGGAAAACTGATCAATTTGAATTTGGGACTCAGGAGAAAGAATGTTGGCTGAAAGTAGCTGGAAGGTTCTGTTAGGAAGCTGAGAGAAGAATCCTGAGTAGCTGGTGAGGGCACACCTAAAACATTATCAGATGTCTCAGGGTTAACCTTCGTCCTTCTAAGGATGGGGCTAGCCTGAGTTGATGCTCAACATTTACCCTGGGGATATAGAGAGCATTGCACAGGACATAGACCTTCGCTCTTTTAAGTGGAGGGTAGGCATGCCAGCCAGAGTGTCAATCACAGACCTTAGGCTGCCAGCCCAAGTTCTACAAAGAAGGAATATGACCCAGTGTCAACATTCACATCTCTTGTCACCTCCGTTGTCTCCTCACAGTACCCTTATCCTCCCTAAGCTTTCCACTTGTCCTCGCATCTGTCTGAGACAGGTGAACGGGCATCCACCCAGGCTTCAGTAGGACCATTTCAAGTGACTACCTATCAGTAAGAAAACTGCTTTTGTTAACTACCATGGAACTTAGAACAAGTACCACTGAATGTGGAATGTAATCAACCCTGAGAATAAAAGAAACTTAAACAAAGTTATGAAAATATAATTTTACTATACCTGATAGACAAAATGCTAAGTTTTCAAATATACAAATAATTACAAATTTATATTATTAAGAAAGAACAAATAATATAACTATAGTCACTCTGCACCTTTATTTTAGGGCAAACATATAATCAACTTGTAATAGTATATTATTTTTTAAATAAAGGAATTCTGTATTCTACATCTGTAAAATTAATCATATAAACAGCCAAACTTAGAGGTAATTTGGTATCATCAAATTTCCATTAATTAATTCAACAACAACCCTAATTTCACTAGCATATTCCCCATTCTCCATTAGTGATGTGTGAGATACACAGGATCCCTAGTGTACAGATAGTAACAAAAGCTTTATGGGAAATTGTTTAATACATGTTGGTGCAAAGGGACAAAAATAAGTAAATAAAACAGAAAACAGTATATCTGGCACCTGGTAAAGACAAGTTCTGTGGCACGCATACATAAAAATTCAAAAACTCCAAAAAGAAAGGACAAATTTTAATTCAAAGGGAAAAATTACAAGGGATGCAGATAATTTACAAAAGGATCTTTCTATCTATCTACCCATCCATCTATCTATCCATCCATTTCTCTCTCACATACAAACACATATATGGATATTTAATAGTTAATAAATGTCAAATTTCATTAAGTACTGAAAATTGAAGCCATGAGGTACTGTTGATCCCCATGAGACTTACATATAAAGGATTGGAGATTCCCCTCAAGTTGTCAGATTATGTGGAGAACAGGCCAACACAGTAGAGGTGTCACTGTTTCCATACTTTGGAAGGAAATATTCCTGATTGTCATATTAAACATTCTAAATTCTATTTATCCCATATCTAAGCACGCTAAGATTTTTACCTCAAGGATATAATCACTCATATATTTTTGTCACAGTAATACTCGTCATGAAATAGTTCATGACAATGGGAACAAATAGAAACAACCCAAATATCCACTAATTAGGAAACTAAGGTGATACACTCATGAAATGGAATATTAGGTATAAATGCCCAATACCATTAAATGCAAAAGTGTTGAGAATGAAAGGTATTAAAGTATTTTCAGATATGAAAGCTGTTTTTCTGTACTATTTTAGTACAGCTTTGACTATAGATAAAACATTACTTTGTATATGTAGATGTGTAAAGCAGATGAAAGAAGTTTCTTTTTTACTCAAAACATCTCTCCCTTTCCACTCCAGTGCAAGCACTGTAATTGAACTGTGTGCATATTTATACACATGTGCGTTATAAAGCCGGTTTTAAAGTACTAATTTAACTATGTCAAGCTAGTTTTACATCTGATATCGGGAGATCATTTTAGCTTCTTTCAAAATTTTCATTCTTTTAATTATTATAAAGGTGGTGGACAGAAGGCTTACAGTTACATGAAACAGGTAAAGAACACATTTCTTTTTGGATAATGTCATCTTTCCCCTTGTTCTCTCCCAGTTTTTCCCTCCTGTCCCCGCCCACAAGTTGTATAGTTCATTTTTGATATAATGTCTACTGAGTATCATTGCTGCATTTGTTTTCCCTTTGTTCCTCTATTTCATTTTACCTTCCTTTTTTGTTCCCCTACCGGATTCTGCACTTTTATTTTCTTTAAAAAAGTGTTTTATTGTGAAAATGATGTCCAGAGGGGTTACAGTTACAGAGCAAGGTAATGAATACTTTTCTTGTCCAGCATTGCTGCCTCCTCCTTTGTTTTTCCCCTACCATCCCTTCCCTCCCACCTCCTCAGCTAAACTCCCCTTCCTGCCACCCCCACTGCACCTCCAGCTTAAATTGTAAAGTTCATTTTCGAAATAACAACTCATACATCTCATTGTTGCAATGGGTCAGTCTGTATCCTTATTTAAACAAGTTGTTTTATTTCCTTCCCCTCCCCAAATTATACCAACATCAAATACAGTGAAAACAGGGGTTATACCGTGGGGGAGGGACATACAAAACAACAAAAAAAATCACATGGCACCTTATAAATAACTTAGAAACAATAGCAAGAAAGAAAACAAAACACTTGTGTCCTTATCTTGGGGTTCCTTTTGCTTAACATCATCTTATCTGACATTTTCTGCTTGTCCCAGAGATATACTGTTATTGGAAATAAGGGAAACCATGGGACCTATATTTCTTTGGGCCTGGCTTACTTCACTTAATATAATTTTTTCCAAGCCTTTCCATTTCCTAACAAATGGGGCAATATCATTCTTTCTGATGGAGGGATAGAATTCCATTGTGTATATATACCACATTTTCTTGATCCATTCATCTACTGAGGGGCATCTGGGTTGGTTCCACATCTTAGCTATGGTAAATAATGCTTCAATAAACATAGTCGTGCTGGTAACTTTAGAGTGGCCTTGTTTGTGATTATTTGGGTAAATGCCCAAAAGTGGGATTGCTGGGTCATACGGGAGCTCTATGTGGAGTCTTTTGAGGAACCTCCATACTGCTTTCCAAAGTGGTTGAACAAGTTTACATTCCCACCATCAATGCAGTAAGGTTCCCTTCTGTCCACATCCCCTCCAGCATCTGTTGTTATTAGAGTTCTTGATTATAGCTATTCTAACTGGGGTGTGGTGGTATCTCAATGTTGTTTTGTATTTCTTTTATGGCTAGAAGAGCTGGGCATTTCTTCAGGTGTCTATTGGTCATTCTTATTTCTTCTTCAGGGAAGTTTCTCTTTAAGTCTTTAGCCCACTTAATTATCGGGCAGTTGTTTTGAGGATTTGTTGTTGGGGGATTTAATTTTTTGAGTTCGAAGTATATATTAGATATGGGATCCTTGTCCCTTGTTAGTCTAGTGAAGATCTGCTCCCAATCTGTGGGCTTTCTGTTGATCTTGTTAGCTATGTCCTTTGCCATGCAGAAGCTCTGAAATTTCATGCAATCCCATTTGTCCAACCTTTCTTTGATTTGTTGTGTTTCTGTGTCTCTATTAAGAAAATTTCGGCCTGTGTCAAGAAGACCTAAAATTTCTCCTATTCCATCCTGTAATGTTTTCACGGTGTCTTCTTTGACTCCAAGGTTTTTGATCCGTTTGGAATTGATTCTGGTACAGGGTGATATATAAGGATCTAGCTTTAGTTTTCTACAGGTGATTAACCAATTTTGTCAGCACCATTTATTGAAGAGACTGTCTTTCTTCCAATCTATTTTTTTAGCTCCCTTATCAAAGATTAGGAGGCTACAGGTCTGTGGGTTCATTTCTGGGTTTTCAATTCTATTTCATTGGTCCTGAGGTCTGTTCTTGTGCCAGTACCAAGCTGTTTTGATTTCTATAGCTTTGTAGTAGAGTTTGAAATTTGGTATTGATATTCCTCCAGCCCTGTTCTTTCTGTTAAGGATCGTTTTTCCTATTTGTGATCTTTTATTGTTCCATATGAATTTTTGGATTGCCTCTTCTATTTACTTGAAGAATGAGGTTAGAATATTGATAGGCATTGCATCGAATTTATAGATAGCCTTGGGAAGTATTGCCATTTTCATTATGTTGATCCTTCTAACCCAGGAGCATGGGAGCCATGTGATTTTTTGTTGTTGTTTTGTATGTCCCTCCCCCACAGTATAAGCTCTCTTTTTCACTGTATTTGATGTTGGTATAATTTGGGGAGCAGGAGGGAAAAACTAAAATATAGGCAGTGGGGGGAAGAAGGGGAGGGCGATGGGGGCTGAATGTAGTGGAGATGGGAAGGCAGGGATGGTAGGGGAAAGACAAAGGAGGACGCAACAATGCTGGATAAGAAATGTACTCTTTACCTTGCTCATGTGATTGTAACCCCTCTACAGTACTTTCACAATAAAAAAAGTTATTTACAAAGAAAGATGGAGATCTCTTTGGTGGAGGAGGGGCAGCCTTCCCACCACTGCTCTGTGAGGAGTGAGGATGTCATTGTTCTACTCATGCCAGACCTTTGGTTCCTGGGCCGTCCCTGGTCTGCAATCTGCAGGATGAAGATTTCCGCTCCTTGTCAGTTCTTGGTAGTGGTGACTATAATCTGCTCACACACTGTGTCTGGTGCCTTGTCCTGGACTCTCTCTGATGGTATGGTGGCCATGGCTGCTGCTGCCGCAGCAGTTGCTACCGGCAAGTGCTCAGATCTGTCTCCTTGCCTGGATTTTCCCTCTCTGGCCTAACTCTCTGTCCTGTGATGGCACACTTGGTGTAATTCTCTGGCCTAGGACTGTTCACTGGAACTCTAAAACTGCTTTCTATGCGAGAGCTTGTTTAGCCTCCAGCTTCTCCTCTGCCATCTTCCTCTGGTCTTCTTTACCTTCCTTTTCTACCTTTTAACTCTGCCATATAATATCTGTGCTAAAGTTCCTTTGAAAATATTAGCACTATGGTTTTATAAAATACTCTTTTCTGGACCTCAGGGATTCATGCCTATAATCTTAGCTACTCAGGAAGTTGGACATGTGCATCATGTTTCAAAGCTAGCCTAGGCAGGAAAATCTAAAAGACACATATCTACAATTAACCCAGCCCCCCCACCCCAAAATAAGGAAAAATGGAGCTGTAGCTCATGCATTAGAACAACTATCTTTTCATAAATATATTTTTATTGTAAAGATACTGTACAGAGGTTTACAGTTACACGAGCAAGGTAAATGAGTCCATTTCCTATTGAGCATTGTTACACTCTTCTTTGTTTCCCCCCTACAATCGCTTCCCTCTCCACCTCCTAGTTCCTCCCACTGCCCTCCCCAAGTAGTAAAGTTCATTTTCAACATAGTGTCTTATATATCTCATTGTTGCAATGGGTCAACCTGTATCCTCATTTAAGCATTTTGTTATTTCCCTTTCCCTCCCCAAATTATAAAAGTGTATACAAGATGCAGGGCACCAGAATCAAACACAGTGAAAACAGGAGTTATACCATGGGGGAGGAACATTCAAAAGAAACAAAAAAATCACATAGTATATTATACATATGATAAAAAAACAATAGCAAGCAAGAAAAAAAACACTTGTGTCCCTATCTTGGGGTTCAAATTTCGCTTAACATCATCTTATATGGTTGTATGTAGATAGCTTGTCCTAAACATATACTAGTTATTGCAAATAAGGGAAACCATAGGACCTATGTATCTTTGGGCCTGGCTTACTTTACTTAATATGATTTTTTTCCATGTCTTTCCCTTTCCTAACACATGGGGCCATGTCATTCTTTCTGATGGAGGCATAGAATTCATATACACACACATATACATATATGTATACAGATACATAAACATGTATATATATGCATATATGTATTACATATATATGTATATTAATATATTTACCACATTTTCTTGATCTACTGAGGGGCATAACTATCCAATAAATAAGTGGGCTATAGACTTAAAGAGAAACTTCTCTAATGAGGAAATAAGAATGGCCAATAGACTCATGAAGATATATATACTCAACTTCTCTAGTCATAAAAGAAATGCAAATCCAAACAAGATTGATATTGCACCTCACCCTATTTGGAAGAGCTATAATCAAGAAATCTAATAACAACGGATGCTGGAGGGGATGTGGACAGAAGGGAACCTTACTGCATTGTTGGTGGGAGTGTAAACTTGTTCAACCACTTTGGAAAGTAGCATGGAGGTTCCTCAAGAGACTCCACATAGAGCTCCCCTATGACCCAGCAATCTCACTTTTGGGCATTTACCCAAATGATCACAAGCCTATACCAAAGCTGGCTGAACAACTATTTATTTACCATAGAACAACTATCTTGAGCAGAAAAAGCTAAGCAACAGTGCTGAAGACCTAAGTTCAAGCCACAGTTCTGGCACACAAATAAACAGACAAATACATAGTAAAATATCTACTTTATGTAGGTGTGGGAAAGTGTATCTTCTTATCTATAGTTACTTATTGTATATACTTTCCTCTATTTTTGATTTCTTTGCCTGTGATTTTTGCTCAATTAATATTTATCAAAGTAGATTCTGGAGTTACTGATGTTTATTCTCAAATAAAAACAAAAATTCTACCAAGTCTTTCTCCTGACTCCTGGTAGCTTTGGGACCTTGAGTTTTTGCACAATTTAATGCTCAGTGGCTCCTGATTTATATTTTGCACTACCTTTCTGAGTTTGGTTTCCATTCATTTTCTTTTCTGCATTTACGTTTGAGTCATTTTTAATTCTTTGTGGTGCTTCCTCTGGCAGCTCAACTCATTTTGCTGCAGAGCGATCCGTGATCACATAAGCTTTCTGCAGTTATGGACCAGCGCTTGACTAGCTACTGCAGTTAGAAAAATGGCACAATTCCCATTTTAAAGATTTTTAAATTCGTGTCTTCTGTCAAAACATGAATAATAGATTCTCAGCACCTTCCTCTTATCCCTGCTCAGCCCTCATGCTAAATACCACTGTGAATCTAGGCAGCAATGTTGACTGGGGACTTTCTCAGTACAAATCCAGAAAATTGGAGATTTTATATCCCTGGCAGAAAGGAAATAAAAACACTGTAATAATTTCATGAGTGAGCAACATCCCAGGAAACAGATACCTGTGTATCTTTACATCAAATCAGCCCAGTATGAAATGAATTGGAAGGTAAGGTTTGGCTAGTCCTGAAAAATCAAGCCTTTGTAGGCTGACCCTGAAGAAAAATGGGAATGAGAAGATTGTTTTCCTTAACCTGATGATTCATGCAAGCATAATTCCACATAAATTATGTTTCCCATAATCTCAGCATGAAGGAATCTTTTCTTTTTTTATCACTTTCCTTGGAAAAATGTAAATGTTTATTGGAATATCTTTGTGTGTACTTAAGTTCTACTTTATCTAGAATCAAAATTACCAGAACAGCTACATTTGTCTTTTAATAAAGAAGGTAAATTTAAATTCTGCTCCTTTATAACTTAAGTTCACATTCCAACGGCTTGACATTTCAGGATCTTTTTGCTCAAGTTACATTCTAAAAACTGTTTACTAAAATTGGAAATCAGATACTTTGAAATGTGTAAGAAAATCTTATATTTCTATCTTCAGGAGAATAGCCTCTGTTTGGTGCTTAGCTCAGTACCATTTTCCCTGCAACTTCTTGTTCCTGTGAAGTATATGGCTTAGCTATCTATATAAGACATGATCTCTGCCTTTGAAAATTGTGTCTTTTTTTTGTCTGTCATGGAACTTGAACTCTGGGCCTGGGCGATGTCCCTCAGCATTTCAGCTCAAGGCTAGCGCTCTACCACTTGAGCCACAGAGCTTATTCTGGCTTTTCCTGCTTATGTGGTACTGAGGAATTGAACCCAGGGCCTCATGCTTGTGAGGCAAGCACTCTACCACTGAACTACCTTCCCAGCCTAACTGTGCCTTTTAATTCATCCTTTTCCCTGACTTGCCTCCATTTCTTACCAATCTCAGTTTCCTCACTGTCAAAGACATTTAAAAAAAAGCAAACTGGGCTATCCATCTTTGGTGATATCTCAGAAGAGGACTTTCTATATCTTTGTGGTTGTGACAACTGTATATACCCAAGCTTCTTCCCAAAGAACTTGTAATGTTCAGTTCAAAAACACAGACTGTAGACTCTGATAGAACAGAGTTTAGATTTCGGTTCTGCTTCTTGTTGACATAAGACCCTAGACTAGATGCTTGCACTCCCCATGTCTTGATTTCCTTTTCTGTAAATAGTAATGGCTCACACCTGCATTCCTCAGGAGGCAGAGATATAAGGATCACAATTTAAAGCCAATTGAGGCAAACACACCAAATAAAAAAACCAAAACACCTTTTTTGCAATTTATCAACAAAAAGCTGTAAGTAGAGATATGACTTGAGTGGTAGCACTGAAGTTTTGAGTGTAAAAAAGCTAAAGGAGAAAGTAGGAGAAAGTAAGGGCTTGAGCTCATGCCCCAATACAGATACACACACACACACACACACAGTATACATGCATACACACAATACTTAAGGTGTCATCTGTGAATCACAGGGATTCACACTAAAGGCTAGACACAGTCTTTATCACAGAGTAAGTATTGAACCAATAGTAACTGCACCAATATCATAAATATAAATATTAATTAATCTGGTAAGCAGAAATTCCTTTGAATTACATTGGAGATTCAGGATGAAAAATTATTTGGTTCTTGCATTGCTTTCACTCATTCTAAGAAAACTGTGACTAAGTTCAACACTGAACAAGGTTTCTGATATCAAAAAAGAAATTTTAATTCATTTGATTAAGTCCATTTCTACCGTTTGTAAGAGCTAAACACACTGGCTTGTTGTAAAAGAAACCCTGACAAAGAAGTTGAAGACGGAAATCCTGGTTTTATTTTTGAAAATGCCTTAGACTTTCTTGGTCATATTTTTAAAATAAAGTCATAAAACCAGATTGATTTTTTTCATTCATTTTGGGTTCAGGTTTTAGGGCTTAAATTCAGAAACTCATGATTTAGATTTTTTTGCTAATGGTTGATGTTCCCAGCACTTGAGCCACACCTCCAGTCCTACTTTTTGCTGGAGATGAAGTGTCACACAGTCTTTTCTTCCTGTGGCTGTCTTCAAATGATGATTCTCAGACCTCAGCCTCATGAATAGCTAGAATTATAGACATGAGCCCTGGAGCCCAACAACCCAGAGGATATTAATGAATGTGAGTAGCACGGTTCGGTGGCATCACTCAGGAATAGCCTTTCCACATAGAGATCTGCATGACACTACTCCTGGGTACTATCTGTTGGTATGAAATAGTGGAAAAGACTTAGGTTGAATCCACCTATCAGGAGAGCTAGCACTCAAGAGCCTGCTCAGGCCTGACCTCTCAGCGTCTTTATAGAGCACAGGGAAATGTCCCAGTGTCTCTGACCGTGAAGAAAGAGGAGTGCTCCTCTGATCTACTAATCCACGTTATATAACTTGACTCATGTTGCCTCTAGCAGCTATATGTCTATTCCTCATACTATAACTCTAGACCAAGTGGGCAGCTTTGTACTGAGATCAGAGGTCATTCATGACTTTGGAGCTTAGTACACCAGAAAGCAGGGACACAGACCTGGTCTCTATAGAGAACAACTAATCTGCTTTTTATCATAGGGTGGTCCTCACCTCACCACTTGAAGAAAGCTATTCTTGTTCCCTATTATTTTATCTGTTTTACACGTGTGTTGGAGAAATATAGAAGAGTACTTCTGTATACAGTCGGGACATGAAATGAGTATGTCCCATGGGAAGGTAGGTTGGAAGCTTGGACTTTGGTGTATTAGAAAGCAGTGGGACCTTTAAAAGTTTGGCCCTGATGAGGAGATATTACACCACTGATGTCATTGTCCTTAGAATCAATTAATGTAGTTCTCAAACAATTCCAGTGAACTCTTAAATGAAGAGTTTATGAAAGAATAAATCGGGCCCTGCAGACCAGCATGACTTACGGAACTGTGAAAAATACATTTCTGTTATTTGTAAACTGCCCTGTCTATGATACTGTATAGTTACAGTAGCCTGAAGAGACTAAAAAAAGTCACATTGGCCCGCTGACTTCTTCTCCAGGGAAGCAGAGCTAAAGTTTTCTTCTCTAGTTTGTGCTAAGCCTAGCCTCCTTTATCCAGATAGCATTGCTTAGAACAGCCACCTGTCTAGAATCAGCATTCCTGAGCCTGTGAGGCTTGTAGTCTACTGATCATGTGCATGCTGCAACATGTCCATAAACTAAGAGAAAATGAAAAAAGATGGAATGGGTTCCTCTCTTCCAACCTTCTAGAAGAAAAATATTTGCCTTTAATCAGGGATAACATTAAAAATACATAACCATTAGAGTCAGGCCACCAATCATAAACAGTGGATGACAGCCATTGGGCTCTAAGAGGACCCCAAAAGAAGAAGACTAGACTGAGCTTTGGGACCACTTAGATGGGGACCAAGTCAGGATTGTTCAGGCCTTGGGGCTTTGGGAAGATGACTGCTCCAAACTTGAACTTGATATTTAACCAAACGACTGGGACCAGTATGGCTGAACTGCTTTGTGCCAGCTGAGTATCACATGTGTCTTGTGGTGAATGAATAATTTGACATCTTTATTCAATTAGTGCATACAGAGCTTGTTATTGTGACTTCACTAATGGGAATTTCAGAGACGTTAAGAAGGGAAGGGGATGGGAAAAAGGCTACATAAGAAAATGTTTGGGGTTTGATTCTCCAGATTTTATTTTCCTCTCTATTCTTCCCTGCTTACTAATGATACTGTGGAGACTATTGTTAGATCTTTATCTGTAAAGATTTATCTTCTGTTCAGATCTTGTGTCAGTGTTGATGTCCAGTTTCTCAAAGCACAAGAAGGCCTTGAGTTGGCTTCTGTTTTTCACTCAGCTCCATTTATGTGGATTTAAGACTGCACATTTATTCTGACTCTAATTTAACCTAGAGCTTAGAAGATAAAATTAAGCTTCTTTATGCATGTGGTACCCTGATTTACCCAGGCACTTCATAGATTTCTCATAAACAGAATCCACAATGTCTGTTTAAAATATAAGAAAATAAGTATTTGTTAAAAAATGTATAAGGTGACAACCTATAAAATATGGGGAAAGTAACATGGTTTCTAAGAGAAAATAAGATTATGTCCCATTTATATTGCTTGTTTGAATGCAAGCTAAGCAAATGATCTTTTAAAAATATATATTTTATTGTAAAAATACTGTACAGAGGGGTCACAGTTACATAAGCAAGGTAATGAGTCCATTTCCTATAGAGCATTTTACCCCCTCCTTTGTTTTCCCCCTACCATCCCTTCCCTTCCCACCTCCCCAAGTACCACACCCCCACCACTGAAGTTGTAAGGTTCATTTTCAGCATAGTCTCTTGTACATCTCATTGTTACAATGGGCCAACCTGTATCCTTATTTCAGCATTTTGTTATTTCCCTTCCTCTCTCCAAATTAGAAAAATGTATATACAATGTATACACAAGAGCACCAGAATCAAATACAGTGAAAACAGGGGTTATACCATGGGAGAAGAATATACAAAAGAAACCAAAAAAATCACATAGTACATTACAAATACATTAAAAACAATAGGAACAATGATAAAACCTCTTGTGTTCCTATCTTGGGGTTCAGTTCATTTAATGTCATCTTATATGGTCATATGTACATAAGTTTTGACCTTTTCTGCTTGTAAACCCAGATGCTCCTCAGTAGATGAATGGATCAAGAAAATGTGATACACACACACACACACACACACACACACTCACACACAATGGAATTCTATGCCTCCATCAGAAAGAATGGCATTGCCCCATTTGTTAGGAAATAGAAAGATGTGGAAAAAATTATATTAAGTGAAGTAAGCCAAGCCCAAAGAAACATAAGTCTCATGGTGTTCCTTATTTGCAATAACTAGTATATGTCTAGGACAAGCAAATGATTCTTTATTGTAGTTTATCTGAGACACGTCAAGTGCGAAGCTCTTTTAGTCCATAATGGGAGATGCAACAAAAATCAGCTTCAGTAGCTAATAAAAGTTTTTCTGTAGAGAGTGCCAGGGAGTTTCTTGTTGAAAGCACTGGATTATGTTTTCTCTATGATTATTTGTAAATAAGCAGGAGACAGGCTCTTAAAGGCATATGACAGGGTGCATTTCCAGCTAGTGATTTTTCTAAACTCCCATTTTGGAGATTCAAGTTGATTTGTTTCAATTTTATTCTCCCTTTTCCTGTATCATCACTAGAATCACTTAATATAAATCAACCACTTTTCTGTAGAAGAGATTTCTTTAAGCTTCTAGTATACTTGTAGCTATGACCTCAGTTCAAAGGGCAGGTTAAACAAATGGATGAAGCGTGATACATTATTAGGCTGGCAATGGTGTGCTTTTCCTTCTAACAAAGTTTTAAATGGATCTTTCAGACACAATGGGGAAAATATATCATTTCCTTTTGATTTGAAGAAACTATGATTTCCTTTTCTATTGTCTTGGTGTAGACTTTTAATCTGTAATGTTAGCTTGCCTCCAGCAAATCATGTCTATAGGATGTTTTCCAAGATGAATTATTCTAGAGGGATTCTAAAATGTCTTTATCCAAGCAGCACATAAAAAAACTGGGTTACTTGAGAAAATTCAGACCGACATAAAGGCAATAAAAATTCTCAACACATTTTAAGTATAAAGCCCTCTAGAAAAGAAAAAAGATAGTAGAAATTAAAGAAAAAATTACACAACTAAATACTTTCTGACTAAAAATATGTACTCTGGGAAAAATACAAACTGTTAACAATGTCAAATGAGTAAGCTCCATAAATAAAGTGGGTCTGTATGTTCATATTTCAAATGTCTTACCTAACCTTTCCAATTAGAAAAATGAAATAGTTTCTTTAATCAAACCAAAATCAGAACTACAATTTGCATTATTTTATGATAAGGGAAAAATTACAAAAACTTGTAAATCACAGTGTTTCTTTTCTCCAGATGCACCAATTTAATTTGTAATCACAAGACACTGCCTGGTTTTAATGAATGTACAACATATGGATTTGTTCATTTTGCTGCCTTTATGAGTAGAATTACCAAGAGTGGGCATAGATCTTGAAAACTAAAAAAAAAATCTTTTGGGAGATTAAACATTTTTAGAGATAATCATTCCTATGACTCATCTGAGTTGGACTATATGTGCAACTAAATTGTATCTTGTCTATAGTTTGGGCAATTCTGATAACTGGCCACCACGATCTGAGCCTTTGCTTGTACATTTTATTTGGCTATATGTTAAGATCAAACCAAGTATCACAAACTATCTTCAAGGCAACATGATTAGAATAATTGCCATTCTAGGTCACTGTGATTCATGCTGATTAAATTTTACCAAATTTTAGGGCTTTACAATGATTCTGCTACCAAAAACCAGGCATGAATTTACAACAGACAAAAGTGGAATCTAGCTGTTTTCTTTAAAGAGAGCATTGAATCATCACATCATTAAGGTCAGCCTAGCATAGACATAGCCCTGACATGCATGTTGAAATGATAGTTCACTGTTGGCTTGTGCCCTATAGTGTTGATGCCTTGTTTATCTTTTATAGGATGTAGCACAGAACTGGGTCTACAAGGAATGATTCTGATAAATTGTTACCCTGTATGAATTCAAGTGAGAAGAGGGGGAAAAGGGCTATCAGATCAGAAAGATCACCATAGAAGAATTTAAATTCAAGTTGGGAAGGTTTTTTTGGGATCATATTCTGTTTTTACTCAAGAAACTTGAACTGGTGTAGCCAAAGAAATTCTGCTTACAATGATACTCATTATCCAAGAACTGAGACCCAGCACAACTACAGATTGATGAGTCTGTTTTGTTTTCTTTTTGTAGAAAAAAATATCAACCAGAATTTGGGCCTCATTTAGTTAAATTTTATTAATCTAAAAGAGTAACTCACTTAGGATGAATTAGCATCTGCTGGAAGGGGCCATTACTATGTCTTCCTAGAACTTTTCCATTTAGAAATTTTACTCAGGAAAAATTTAAGCCACCCTGAGGAATTAGTAGCTCATTTTAATATTATTAAGTATAAAGACTCCATAGTCATGGGAGATTACAGGTGAGATGTCAATCTAGCCTTATGATCCTACCCTTGTTGTTAGAGAGGAAAAGCATTCATTAGGAATGTTGGAGATTATGAAACACTTTCTATTTCCAAGTTGTTGGGTTTGAATTTTGGGGGTTCCATTGTGGGCCTTGAACGAAGGCTCTTTTGTTCCAGGGTAGTACTCTACCATTTCGTTTTTGAGTGATTAATTGCAGATAAGAGTCTCCCAGGGACTTTTTTGCCCAAGTTGGCTTTGAACCATGATCCTCAGATCTACACCTCCTGAGTAGCTAGGTTGACAGACATGAGCAACCGGCATCCAACTTACTTCTAAGTTTTGATTAAAGTATTCTGCGGTCTCTGATATGTGACTTGTTATTCAACTTTCCACACCTGAGAAGAAAATGCCTAAGAAATGTGTTGAGATAAATCATCTTTAAGAAAGGAAAGGTTTGTCTAGCCCATAGTATTGGAAGTTTCCATCTAAGGTCAGATAGTCCTGTTTCTTTTGGAGACCTGTGGTGAATCAGGTCATCATAGTTGGGAGCATGTGGGGAATAGAGCTGTTCACTTCAGATAGTACAGAAGAGAGGAAGAGGAAGAGATATGTTCTTACTATTCCCTTCAGAAGAATATCCCCAATTATCTAGAGCTGTCACTAACTCCTACCTTTGAAAGTTTTTTTTGTTTGTTTAACCACCTGTCAACCTGGAAGCCAAGTTTTTAGCACTTGAGCCTCTGGGGGGGGGGTCATTCTAAATACAAACTATAACAATGGAAATTTAGTTACTCATCACATCTCCTCTCAATAAGACTTCTGAATTTCAGAACAGATGGTAGCAACACAAATGATGTATCAGTCATTCTGTGAATGCTTATCTGCCTCTCCCATGAGTTTGTGAGTTACACAAGGGCAAGGGACTTGTCTGCTGTGTTCATAGGAATTCCATGTGCCCAGTGCACACAGTGTGGCAGAGTTGATGTTTAATAACTACTTTGTGAAAGTCAAGGGTGATAAATGCTACTCCTTTGTAGTTTCTCCAAGCATTGTGTCTTCAATATTTTTCTTTTGTCTGTGACAAAGCAGGTCTTTTTTTTTTCTTCTTTTGGTCTTTGTGATAACACCTTTTTGTGAGTGGATAGATATAAATACCTTTTGGTTACTTAAGCCTGTGAACATGAGTAAAAAAATTTTGCAGGACAATGGTGGTATCTGTAGTAAGTCATATGAACAATGTAACTCATGCTACCAAAAAGAAAAAAGCCTCTTCAGTCTGTAGGGTTTGAAAAAAATCAACATTCTACTTTGATTCCTCCTAGTCTAAACTAGAACAAGCGCTGAGTAATTTAATGTATCGGCACACTCTGGAGTCCAGAGGCCCATTTGTAAATGTTTACCAAGAGCAGATCTCCTGTTCTCCGTAGAGAAAACTAAGTGAAAAATTAATCTTTTTTTACTTCAATAACCAAGTTTATTCTTACAGCTGCTTCCTGTATCTATCCTTAAAATTAAGCAAAATAGTAATAACATTAATAGCTGATTTTATATTGCATATATCATTTACATACAACTGATGATTAGGCTCGTCCAGAATCCAGAATGTAATATCTTAATTGCATTCCTAACACGTGAATGAGAGTAAGTTTACATCTCAAAATGTGTTTTTTTGAAAACAAAATTATTAAACATAATTTTTTCCCAGATTAGATAATTTCAGCCTGTGTTGTTCTGTTCAACATAGAACAATGATGAAAAGACCAGCATGACACAGGTTGCCTGAATGTGCTTGGTGTGCAGCTGAGAAATGTACCTCCATTGTCTCTGATCCCTTCAACCTCTGGAGGTGATTATTTTCATCCCTCTTCTATAGCTGAGCTGTTTCATTCTTTATGTACTCAATAAGGTTTAAGGTAAAGACAAAAGTCAAACAATTTATAGAGCTAAAGTTTGACCTTGGTCTGCCTGAGGGCAAAGCACCAAAAATCTTTCTATTGAACACCATTACCTCCCCCAAAGTCTCCCTCAACAGATGTACCAGGTATGGGAAGTGGTAATAGTTTACTTTTGAGAGAGTAATTTAAGTTACTCTTGGTTGAACCTTGGGAGTATTTTATGTCCGTGCAGCACTGACCAAAGTGTAGTCCTAATGAAAAGCTAACTGTCTTGGCAATAGATCTGATTGATAATTCATGGCCACCCTTTTGAATAAAAGTGGCATAAAGGCAAGGCATCAGGGATGTTTGTCTGTAATTCTAGCTACTCTGGAAACTGAAATCTGTATGATTGTCATTCCAGGCTGGTCTGGGGAAAAAAAAGTAGAAGCCTCCATCTCAATCAATAGATGAGCATAGTGTTACAATCTTTTTGTCCCAGTTCTGCAGAAGGCTAAGATCTATAAGGATTATAGATCCTTATAAGTTTTGTACCTATTACTACAGAACCTGGAAAATATTGAGCTAATTTATATGGGATATACAGTAAGATAACTTGTTTGATAATAGTATATGAATACACTTGTGTTTATATATATATATATATACATACATACATACTTACATATATGTATACCTACATACTTACATACGCATATGTATTGATGTCATGATTATTGCATGCATTATATTAGTAGAAGAGAGAAGGTAGAGGCAGAGAAACAAGTTGAATAATGCTAGAAAATGAAAAGTATAAATAATAAACGAAAGAAAGGGATAAACAACTGAGAGTTACTTTCATTTAACTAATGGAAGAGAAGCAGAATAAGTGTGACAAGAGAGACACAAATGAAGTGTAAGATGAGGCAGGTAATTAGCTCCATAAAGTGTTCATCGGTAATGAATGATGTAGAGGAATGAGAAAGTGGATCCCAAACTGTGCTTAGATGGCTCTCACTTGTAATCCTGCCTACTTAAGATGCAGAAATAGAGAAGAGCCCAGTTCCAGACCAACTAAGGCAAAATGTTCTTAGATTTCTTCTCAACAAATAGCTGGATGTTGTGGCATATGTCTGTCATTGAACCTTTTTGAGGAGGTTCAAATGGGTGATCATGTTCCAGGTGCTTATTGAGGCACAAGCACATATTTAGGGCAGGAGATGAGGTTGAAGGGTAGAGCTTTGGTTTACCAACTATGAGGCCTTGTTTAAAGCTCAATACGGCCAAAAATGAAAACATGGCACAAAGCTTGGAGAAAAGATGTCCTTGGAGAGAAGAGGAGAGTAATGTGCAGTTTGTCAAAAGCAAGTAAAAATTAGAAGAGCTTAGATTGCACTGGAGTTATGGGGAGTCATGAGAGACTCAAGACAAGAGAAAAAATGAAGTTACATGATCTGTTTGCATGTTACCATATGGACATGAGCTGGTATATATTAGGTGCTCAATAAACAAGTCTGAAATCTTCTGAAAAGTAGGAAAATTATTTCATTTAAAAGTCACCAAACTGATAGACTTTGATTTCTAAGTGGGGAAACATTTTTTTTCTTGAAAAATAAATGCTATTATTAAAACAATAACAGCATATGATCCAATTTTAAATAGGGTGTGTGCGTCTGTATCTGTGTTTAAACTGTAATTCTTACGGCAGTCATATAATTATAATAATTTTTGTATATTCCCTTCCAGCCCTGTACTCATAGGCAGTCATATTTTTACATAATTGCAACCACAATATGCAGATAATTTACATCCTGGTTTTTAATTTAGTTCAGGGGAAGTTTAGCTACAGTTATTTGAGAGTAAAAAATAATAAATTTTGGATATAAATATTCAGTTAGAAACAAAGGGAGGTTTTGTTCTCTAATCTTTCCATAGAGAAGAAGAAGCGAGAAGGAAGGCAGTGAAGTTATTTGACAAATCCTGCTCATTCTTGTGGGGGAAAGAGACACTTTCAAACTTATGAAACTGAGGAAAATATTATATCTGGAAGTACTGGTAGATTTTGCAATATTTTTCTTTTTTAAAAAATTTATTTGTTTTTGTGTCTGGGAAGGTGGCTCAGTGGTAGAGTGCTTGCCTTGCATGCATGAGGCCCTGGGTTCGATTCTTCGGCACCACATAAGCAAAAAGAAAAAAGCTGGAAGTGGTGCTTTGGCTCAAGTGGTAGAGCGCTAGCCTTGAGCTGAAGAGCTGAGGGACAGCGCCCAGGCCCAGAGTTCAGGCTCCATGACCAGACCCCCCCAAAAAACATTTATTTTTTAAATAAGTTTTTTATTGTGAGAATACTGTACAGAGGAGGGGTTACAGGTAGATGAGCAAGGTAATGAGTATATTTCTTATCAAGCATTGTTTCCTCTTTTTTCCTCCTACCATCCTTTCCCTCCCATCTGTATACCTATACGTACTCCCCACCCCCACTGCCTAAACTGTAAAGTTCATTTTTCGACATAGCATGTTGTACATCTCATTTTCAACATAGTGTCTTGTACATCTCATTGCAATGGGTCAACCTGTATCCCTGTTTAAACAATTTATTATTTCCCTTCCCCACCCCAAATTATACCAACATCAAATACAGTGAAAACAGGGGTTATATACCATGGTGTAGGTACATACAAAGCAACAAAAAAAAATCACATGTTATCTTATAAATATGTTAGAAGCAATAGCAAGAAAGAAAACACCACTTGTGTCCTTATCTTGGGGTTCATTTCACTTAACATCATCTTATCTGACTTTTTCTGCTTGTCCCAGACATATACTAGTTATAGGAAATAAGGGAAACCATGGGACCTGTTTCTTTGGTCCTGGCTTACTTCACTGAATATAATTTTTTCCAAGTCTTTCCATTTCCTAACAAACTTGATAAATCTTAGTGCTTTCTGTTGAATTGTTTTGACTTGTAAATATCTATTTTGTAATGAAGTGTTACTATTATTAATTTATATTTATAAGATGACAACATGTAAATTGTGTGTGTGCGTGCGTGTATGTATGTGTGTGAGACTGTAGTAGACTTGAACTCAGGGCCTCATGTTCTTGCTTAGCTTTTTTATTCAGTGCTGATATTCTACCACTTGAGCCACACCTCTACTTCTGGCTCCTTTTGCTGGTTAATTGGAGAAAAGAATGTCTACAATTTGTATGCCCAGGATAGCTTTGAACCACAATCCTCAGATCTCAGCCTTCTGAATAACTTGGATTATAGACTGAGACACAAGTTCCTGGTAAAACCAACATTTGAAAACTCCCATTTGATCCTTGCCTGAGGGATAGAAATATGTTAGATGAATACAATGTAAGAAGATGATGGTGACATAATTCAGTTTCAGTAATGGTATGGATTTCCAGCTAGAATGGCTCAGCAAAGGCAGTCCTGTTGATGTGATGTCTAAAAATCATGGAAGTTACTTCTCTGAATAAATTTTGCCTATGATTCATGAGTCTTATGAAGTTTATAACTTTTTTCCTGAGGCATCCCTTCACAAGTTTGATAATTTCCATAATACTCCTAAATTTTAAAAGCTCTGGATCTGCAGCTAAAGGCAGCTGCACAGATGAAAAAACGCAGACAGACTTGTTACTCTCCAGTCAGTATTTTTTATTAACATATTTGGAAAAATAGGCTCCCTGCAACTGGACTGCTAAAGGTGGTCCCAATAAAGATAAAGAGGTGATTCATTAGTTGATTGGTTTTTAATTTATGTTTTGAATTGATAAAGCAATATCTCTGACTATAGAATTATTTAAGGTAATTTTTAGTCTTTACCAGTACCTATAACTTTGACTTCTGGCAGTGAAAATGGATGGCAGAAGGTCACAGAACCAGATGTAAGAAAATCAATCTGCTGTTTAAATCAAAGGCTCCAGGGTTCTTCTTCCTAAATAAATATAGATCTGATCCATGTCCATATTTTCTGTCTAACCAAAGAGACAGCATCTGTACATCTTAGTAAGTCACATAAACTATGTGGCCAGAGGCACAGAGCTTCACAAAATTTTAGTAATTGATTTCTAGTTAGTCAAATTTTAGTCAGGTGTCCAGACTTTTATGTTTTCTATTTTCTTAATGCTTCAAAGGAAGATGATAAGTGAGGAATGAGACACATCTTGATTACAGTTGGTGAATGAAGGCCTGCATTCCAGAGGTAGAGAATATAGAATCCGAAGCAGGTTTCAAAGAAAAGAGTATTGTATTAATAATTCAGAATAAAAATTTAAATATCTATTATGTACCAATTCTCTTCTAGCTATTTTACAAGTTGTTTTGCAGCTTTTGCTCAAAGACCATCTCTGAGTTTCTGGCTGCTATTACTTTCAGCATTTTGTAAGTAAAATCATGGCCATCACACAGCTGGCTTGACATCCCCAAAGTCTGTGCATATAGCACAAAGCAATGTGCTTCAACCACTACAAGAATTAAAGTAGGCACTAAGAAAGGGCAGAATCAAGATTCATTTTAACTTAGTATTACTTTGTACTGGTATTGTCTTGGGGGTCTTGGGTACTTTTTTTAACACCATAAAAAATGGAAAAGTAAGAGTGAAAAACAAAGTTTATTTGGAAGAGAATATAGTACTAGGGAAGTTCAGGAAAGCCTTTTAGCTGCTAGCAGATGGGTATAACTCAGATTCCTGGCTGGGAAAGCAATCTATGAAATAAGAGGAGAGGAGAAGGAAGAAAAAAAGAGGAAGTGGCAAAGGAGAAGGAGGAGGAGAAGGAGGAAGAGAAGGAGAAAAAGGAGGAAGAGGGCAGAGTGGTGGAAGGGGAAGAGGATAAGTGAAAAGTAGAGGAGAAGGAGGAGGAGGATGAAGACAAGGAGGAGGACAAGGATGAGAATGAGGAAGAGAGAGAAGAGAATGCAAACTTCTCAGTGCAAGAGAGGAAGAACAGCACCTGGAAATTGGTAGCCTGGTTATAGTGTTTACAGGGTCTCATAGCATTTTGGATGAGTTTCAGCTGTTCTGGCATCTGGCTGGACCCTTGTCTATCTCAGCCCAAGAAACGAGGTATCTGTCTCCTGCATGGGTCTGCCCCAAGGACATCAGGGACCTTGCTTTCTTCCAGGTCACAATCTCTGTCATCTAGGCTCCTTAGGGAAAGGAAGGGTCTTCATTTTCACAGAGACACTGTTTTCTATTTCCCAGGGTCTTCAGTTAAGAGAAAGAGGAGTGATCTCTACTAGGCTGTTGTCTCTTCCTCTCTCCCTGGTCTTTCTCTGTCTACCTCTCCCCCAGTATCCTAAGGAATGAAATATCTCTTTCACAAGAGCAAATACTTCCTGAGACAAAGTATATATACTGAAGAGTCACTGAAACCACAGGAGTGAAGGGAACGCTACACGTGAAGGAAGGGAGCGCCACTGAGGAACTCCACAAAGTTTACAGAAAAACCCAGCCTTTGACACACTATTTGCCCAAGTACATTGAGTCTTCCTAGTGCAGTGTGTACAAAGCACAATTGCTGTACATGAAGGAAGAGAGAATGCTGAAAGGAGCAAAGTGCAGAGGAGGACCTCCAATTTTGACATATGAATATTTTAATGGCCCTTGTTTGCACATGTGGAGGGAAGACTCATCTAAGCAGTATAGAAAGGTCTAACAATACTTCAGCTTCTACCTACTACATCTGAAGATACAAATTCAGTCAAGTTAACTGCCTGCAATGGATAATAAGCATTGGCTTCTAGAATATAGAAACATCCTGAATCTCTACAACTTAACTGAATCTGAGGGACCACTTTGGAGATGGGGAAACAGGAAAGAAAAAAAATAAAGGGTGAATAAGTTTTAAATATATTGCAGGTGTATATGAAAACTGAATAAAGAACCTCAATGAAGGTTGTTACTCAATAGGATGAAGAGAATGGAAGAGAGATAAACTCTGTGAGGATGAGGATTAGGCTAACAAGATAGATTATGTGCTGCAGTGAAAATACAATAATGAAAAATGCTGAAATTATTTTAGGAACGGGTAAAGGGACGTGATAGAGAGGACTGAGATTTATTAGAATACATTGTAAACATGTGTGGAAATGTAATAATGAAATTCCCCTGTGTAACAAATGTAAACTAATGAAAAAAAGTGAGCAGTGTTTTAGGGCCTGGAAAAGAATATTACTATGCATGACATAAGTGGCATTAAAGTTCCATAAGGAAATGTAGAGAAAATAAGCAAGAAAACATTTCAATAGAGTTTCCAACAACTATCCCAAATTGGTTAAAAGATCAAAACCTTTAGAGATTGTAGTAACTTAGCAAAGTCCAATCAAGACAAACACAAAGCAGCCAAAATAAAACAGCAAAATAAAACAAACCTAAAAGCATCATATGTATGATGACTAATTTTTAATTTGAGAGAATTGATTACAGAATAGTGAGGACATTTTGAAGGGCTGGTGGGAGCAAAAATAAGCCATCCCTACATTAACACAGAATTCTAAATGCAGGTAAAATTCCTTCAAGTCAAATGTGGAGGACACCTCTATATAACTTAAAACTTCATTGCTTTGTTTATGGCAGCAGACATACTCTAAAAACTATGCTGAAGCAACTTCTCTAGGCTGAAGGGCATAATAATAGCATCTGATATTTATGCAAAGGCATAAATAGTTAGCGGTAGATAGGTGTCTTTTCTTATTAAATTCCCTTAGATTATATGCATCTATTGAAAACAAATATTTAACAGAAACTATAACTATATCTATCTATATGAGATAAGACTTACTAAAAGTGAGAAAGTTTAAAAAGTCTCCAATCTATATGAAATAGTGCAATGTTAAGTATAAGCAAACTGGATACTTTTGATTTTTCAGTCTTCCTAAGAATAACTTCCTAAAATTGAGGCAGATGTACAATTTAATGAGCTAATGAATTTAGATGAAATGCTTTTAAAAGTTATTTTGATATATATATAAAGGAAAGAAGAAAAAGAGGCACAAAAGCTAAGGGGTAGATGCATATGCAACCAGTTTGATACTATAGTAAGTATAAATGGTCAGCTTTTCTACTAGTCAAGGAATAGCAATAAAGATTATGAAAGCAAGGTACAATTATATTGTATTTAAAGAGAAGTACCTTAAATATTAAAATAAATAAGTTTAAATCAACTTGATAAATGATTATACTATTCAAATAATAACTAGATGTAAAATGGCTAAGTTTCATTAGATAAACTAGATTTGAAGTTAAAGGTTATTCATTATGAGATGTAGTTAAAAGTTAACAGCAGAATTTAGGTGTTAGATATATACTGCTCACTCTAGATAGATTTCTTATCACACTTTTATAAATGTGAATGTTTTATAAAATATTGGCAAAACTTAATTTTAATCTGTATTTTTAAAAGTTACAGTACTGAGAAACAAACAAGAGGTCATGTGGTAAATGTAAAGAAGACTCAAATCAAGATTAAAATTGAGTTCAGGTCTCAATTATTCTATAAACCACTGCAGCAACCTGAAGTATGAGAGAAGTATCTTAATTTTCTTGTAAAATGAGACACTCTTTTGAGCAGTTAAGTATGTTTTCATAATTTTTAGATGTTATATTCCATCTTTTTTGCAATTTTTTATTGTGATTAAATATATTTCACAAATTTCACAGTATCGTGGGATAGTGATACTTAATTCAAGTCACAAACACATTCTAACCTTCAAATAGTCTTTATCGTGGTCTATAAACTTTATGAGTTCTATGAGCTTTGACAATGCAGTTATCTCTTCCACATCAGGTGATATGTACATTTCTTTCCTTTTGCTTAGTGTCAGCTGTTCCCTCTTTCCTTCTGTTCCCTCTGTTCCCTACATATTCCATCTTGCAAGCATTAGAAAAAAACTAAACATCACTCAATACCCCTAAGTGTCTCATCTTGCAAGCATAGGTGAAGACATGTTAATTTACTGGATAGTTTTTAGCCTATATTTCATAACTCAGGAAAAATTGAAGTATGGTACAAGATTTATTACTTAGTCTTTATAATTACAATGATCTTACCTTTATATCAACAAGTAATTTAGTGGTGTTAGTCTCTGGTTAGTTTAAAATAGGAAGGTTAAAAATACTAAACATTCCAAATTCTATATGAAAATATAAATGCTCAAAGTGACAATGAATAAGTGCTTATTTGCTATCAACTTTGTGCAATGAAATAATCTTTTTTTACAACTGCTTTAAAGCTTAACATGTGAAGTGTACACATTTTAAAATATAAAATTTCCATTTACTAGTCACTCAGTATTTTTATTACCAGACTATATATTCTTTACATAATATTTTAAAAACATGAAAAAAATCACATTTTCACAAATTCAGGTTGGTACAAATCTCATTATATTTTGGTTTTTTTTTTGGTCGGTCGTGGGGCTGAACTCTGGGCTTGGGCGCTGTCCCTGCGCTCTTCAGCTCAAGGCAAGTGCTCTACTGCTTGAACCACAAGCACCACTTCTGGTTTTCTAGTGGTTTATTGGAGATAAGAGTTTCACAGACTTTCCTTCCCCAGGCTGGCTTTGAACCACGATCCTCAGATCTCAGCTTCCTGAGTAGCTAGGATTACAGAAGTGAGCCACCCGCACCCGGTTAATATTTTGATTTTATTATTTTAATTCACTAGCATATTATGCTTCATTTATTTAGAAAGTAAAATCAGTATATATACATATATATACATGAGCTCAATGGCATTTGAATCATAAAAGGTTGCTTATTATTATACGTTTTTTAGTTTTTAAAGATGCCGTGCAGAGGAGTTCAGTTACATGAGTAAGGGAGTGAGTACATTTCTTGTCAAATATTGTCACCCCCTCCTCTGTATTTTTATGCATTTTAAATGAGCATACCCAATTCAAAAATTGCTCCAAAACTCATCACTTCCTTTAATTTGCAAGGGTGCTGAACTATAATTACTGGCCTCATCTTTAGCATGTATCTAAAACCATTATCAAATAATCCATTACTTACTCTTGTTACATCAGACCTTTTCTAATCAATGGATTCTTTTATTTATTTACAACCATCATCTTATTTTGTATGTGCTATAAAAGGATTTTGCTTATTTATTTGTATCTTTTAATTTTTCCTTTGGAAAATTTTTATTTATTTATTTATTTATTTAAATTAGACCATGTTTGGTCATATAGTCTATAAATAAGATGAGCTTACAGTATTTGGTTCCAAAATAGAGTCAATGTTAATTTTGCCCAGGCTCGCCTCAAATACCTGAAGCCATAGTCTTCTAAGCTTCTTGTTTAGGTTGTTGTTCTGTGTTCCCTTTAATGTTTTGTTTTTTTTCTTTCTTGCTATTGTTTTTAATGTATTTATAATGTGCTTTGAGATTTTTTTTTTGTTTCTTCGGTATGTTCCTCTCCCATGGTAAAACCCCTGTTTTCACTGTATTTGATTCTGGTGCCCTACATCTTGTATATACATTTTTCTAATTTGGGGAGAGTAAGAGAAAAAACAAAATGCTTACATAGGGATACAGGTTGACCCATTGTAACAATGAGATGTACAAGACACTATGTTGAAAATGAACTTTACAACTTCGGCATTGGTGGGGGGTAGTTGAGGAGGTGGGGAAGGAAGGGTTTGTAAGGGAAAAACAAAGGAGGAGGCAACAAGTCTTGATAGGTAATGCACTCATTACCTTACTCATGTAACTGCAACCTCTCTGTACAGTATTTTTACAATAAAAACATCATACCTTTAAAAATATACAGGATTCTGTAAAGACATTGGACTTGTAGTTTAAAAGAAAAAATGTAACTACAAATCTTGTCTTCTAATGAGAACAATGTTTAACCTGCAATTATTAAATTAATAAGTTTGAAAAGTTTACAAGGTAGAGTTGGAGAAAAGGGATGTCAGAGTCTTTTATAACTACATTTTGTAGTTTCACAGTTAAGCTTAGATATCTGATGCTTATGGTATGACTAAAGGAGGGATCTAGTATCTTTCCACAGGTTGGCAGATTTACTCTTTAGACAAAAATAATTCAGTTTATACCTGGAAGAATAAGGAGAGTTGGTGATAGCATTCCACTGGCAATTATTTAAGTCAAAAATTACCTTGTTAGATTTTATATCGTTATATTCTATCAAACCCTTGGTTAGTATCATATTGAATTTTCACTTGCAAAGACACCTGCAGACCCAGTGTGAGATGCATTAGGACATGTCTGTGGTGAGTTGGAGATAGTACCCAGGTATCATGTTGGACAGAAAGTCCACAAATCTGTTCATTCAAGCTTATTCTTTCCTTATTAGGAGAAAACTGGTGATGAGGGCAGCAGCCTCTTCCTACAGCACAGAAAGAAACCCATATCTTATATTGTAGGGATGGTATTCAACAGAGAAAGTCACCAATGGCTACAGTCATGGAAATTCTCATGTAAGTACCTTTCATAAGTTGTTCATTGGAACAGAGCTGTACAGATGGGTTACAGTTACATACGTAAGGTAGTGAGTACATTTCCTGTCAAACATTTTTACACCCTCTCTCATTTTTCTCTCACTTTCCCTCCGCTACCAAGGAAGGTTCTAAACACTTGTGTTTCAAAAGCATTTAAGTCATCACAATATCAGAGATAAATGGTTTATATCCATCAAAGAAAATAATACAGAGGATTTTGCTAAAAAGAGCAGCGTGAGCTGGGTACTGGTGGCTCATACCTGTAATCTTATCTACTCAGGATGCTGAGATCTGAGGATCATGGTTCAAAGCCAGCCCAGGCAAGTAAGTCCATGAGATTCCTATCTTCAACTGACCACCAAAAAAGCTGAAAGTGAAGATGTGGCTAGAGTAGGAGAATGGTAGTGCTGAGGAGGGCAGGGAGTGGGAGTGGGAAGCTCAGGGACAACAACTAGGCCCTGAGTTAAAGCCCCAAGACCACCACCAAACAAACAAGTAGTAACATGGATAGGAAATTTGTTCTGTTTCCTTTGTTCAGAAACTACTCTATAACATTTCTATCACATGTCTGATAATCACCCACGTATCTACCTTTGTGTGTGTGTATGTGTGTGTGCGTGCATGCATGCATGTGTGTGTGTGTGTGTGTGTGTGTGTGTGTGTGTGTGTGTGTTGGTACTGGGGCTTGAACTCAGGATCTTGTACTCTTGTCATTTTCTGCTGAAGGGTGGTGCTCTACCATTGAAGTATACTTCCATTTCTTTTGTTTTTTGCTTGTTGTTGTTGATTTGTACAAAGAATCTCTCAGATTTGTTTCTGTCTATGTTGGCTTCAAACTAAGATTTTTAAATCTGAGCCTTCTGAACATCTAGAATTATAATGAGCCATTGGCACCCAGAATATCTACCTATCTGGGTAGTCAGACCTATATCATTCCTACATTTATCTACTTATCTGTTTATTTATCTTTGCTAGTTTGAAATTGTCCTGAACTATTTTCCTCTTCAGACATGGCATTAAGTTACAGCAAAATGACATTTGCATTGAATTATATCTTAATAGATTGGTCCTTTTTCAGTTTGTTGTTTTACTAATGAGCCTGATAATGAGAATGATGTGATTTCATAAAAATGTAAACTTTGAAATGTAACATAATTATATTATGAACTTAATAAAATTGTGACAATGTCTCTTGATACAACAAAGCACGTGAATGTAAAACTTTTGAAAATTTGAAATCTAAGGAGACAGCGATACTCACATTGGTCCATATAGTAGAATCTACAAACATGCATATTTGAAAGAGCTGAATCTCATGTGACCAGTTCATCGTTACTCAAGAAACAGAAGGCAAATTCAATTACAATACGCAACACACATATGTGACAACTTCGTGATGTAACTTGAAGAGAGGCAGTAGATGGACGGGAGAACAATGGAAGACTGACATTGACCAACATATACTGTATTCATAAAATGACTTGTTGAATTTGAAACCCCTATGTAGAACTAAGAGAAATGACTAACAAATGAAATAAATATTTGCAGTGCAGGGGCGGGGAGGGTAAAATAGTGCTTTATTTTTTGAGTACTGTAAATCAGAGTAACATGTGAGAACATAACACCAAATGTCCAAACCAACATCCATCCATCCAGATAATCTGACTGTGGGAATGCCGGATGATCCACACCTCAAGATGAACAACACTTGATTTCAAATGTAGCCCAGATCATGACATACAGCATGGTGATAGTTCATTTTATCTTTAAACAAACTTACTATATTTTTTCTTCTTTTTCATCCTGCCATTCTAACTTTCTTTCCTTCCCTATATTTTTAAAACTAGAGTCTACATTTATCATATGCCTTTTGTTTCAATTCATCCTGTCATTTGACGATCTTACATTAATTATGTTTGAACTTGGATGTTGAAGAGTGTGAGTTGAACTGTTTTTAGATCTGTGAAGATGAAGTGCTAGATTTTTCTTGCCACAGGTGCCTCAGTCCAGAGAGCCTGTCTCTGCTTCAAGGTTTTCCTCTTCTTGTGCTGAAATACAGTCATGGATGGAGTCACTTGGGGTGAGAAAATAGTCAGTGGAATTGTGAGCTGTCTAATTGAAGAAAGGTATGAATACCTTGCTTTGGAGCTGCCAAGCTTTAATTGAGGAACTGTATATCTAAGATAGTGTCCGTGCAGGTTAAGAAACAGAACAATTTCCAGGGTTGTCGATGTTAGCCAACTGACTAACTGTGCCTGTAGGAAGAGGTACTTAAATCCTATCCCCAAAGAGTCTTATTTACTTCAAAGAACCAGAACCTCCCACCCTTTCTTGAATATTAGTTGTGCATTGTCTCAGAAACATCTGGAACAGCACACATTATTAGAAAGACTCATAGTGTAGTGGTGAGTTATTTATTGCTCCTTCTTTTCAATATCTCTAATATATAAAGACATTTTGAAGTAAAAACAGATTGCCTCAAAAGCCATTTCAAAATGGCTCTTCACTGAGCAAAGTGAACCCATTCTCCTAGACAGAGTCAATTTTGTGTGGAACAAAAGCTGAACAACTGTGAGTGTCAGAGACCAGCTTCTGTTGTTATCCTTCTCTAGAGACTGTAAAGAAGTTCTGATCTATTGTGAATAGAAGGCCTTCCTCCAGCCTGTTAAATATATTGAGAGACATCATATCCAGACATGATACTTGTTCTCAAGAAAGCTTTAATGTAAACCTTATAGACGAATATTTTTGTACATTTTTACTGTAAAAATGCTGTACAGAGGGGTTACAGTTACATGAGCAAGATAATGAGTACATTTCCTATTGAGCATTGTTATCTACTCCTTTGTTTTCCCCCCACCATCCCTTCCCTCCCACCTCCACAACTCCCCCCAGCAGCCACCCTGCCAAAGTTACAAAGTTCGTTTTCAACATAGTGTTTTGTTGTTACAATGGGTCAACCTGTATTCTTTGCCAATGGGGGACTGAGCAGAAAAGCAGAGGGCTTCTCACAAAGGAAAGGTGACACACAATGTATACATTGCATGATTAGTGCAGTATATGTGCAAAGAACAGCACAGTCCTATTGTGACTATTGTAATAAGTTCTCTATCACCTTAAATGTTCATTTCAACCAAAAGATAATAATAAATTGTACTTAAAAGAGAGTGCTGAATATTTTCTCTTTGCTCTTCTGAACCTGCTCCATCTTATTCTCTAATCTGCTCTGGACCCTTGATGTTTCTCCCTGTGGTCTAGTTGAGGACAGCTCTGACAGAAGGAGAGCTGAGGGCACCAATTCTTTTTCTTGTCCCATTGGATGATGGGCTGTTGGATTCCTTTAAGAAGACTGTGTCTGTTGTATTGTAAGATAGATCTCATTCAGAACCCACCTCTCTGAAGATTCTCGTAAATTTTTCTCTCCTTACACTACTGGCCAAGGAAGGGTAACAGCTTGGATGCTTTTCCAGATTTCAAGGCTTTCACCAACCCAGTCCTTGCTGCATCCTTTATATCCTTTCTTCCTTAAACCCTTCCAGCACCTCTACTATGTGGGCTGATGATAATTTAATGCAGATGTCGATGCATTGCTTTTTTTGTTTTTGTTTTGTTTTGTTTTTGAAATGGACTTGTTGTATAGGCGAAGCTTGCCACAAACTGATAATCAGATCTGATCCTTTTACCTCAGTTTTAAAAGTTCTTGGATTACAGAGAAAATATATGTTCTGCCTGAACCTTTAATGCTGGATATATATTTTTAATTCATTTTTTTTGGCCAGTCTGGGCCTATTACTTAGGGCCTGGGTACTGCCTTTGAGCTTCTTTGTTCATGGCTAGTGCTTTACTACTTGAACATCAGCTCTACTTCTGGCTTTCTTTTTTTCTTTTATCTTTTGGTAGTTGATTAGAGATAAGAATCTCTGGGGATGGCTTTGAACTGCAATCCTCACATCTCAGACTCTAGAGTATCTAGGAATACAGGCATAAGCCTCTGGCACCTGTCAGGCAGAATTTATTTTTTATATTTTTATTTTTAATAGAGTCAACCATTACTTGTTGAAACTGGGTGCCAGTAGATCATGCCTATAACCCTAGCTCCTTAAAAAACTGATAACTAGCCAGGTGATGGTGGCTCACGCCTGTAATCCTAGATACTCAGGAGGCTGAGATCTGAGGATCATGGTTCAAAGCCAGCTGGGGCAGGAAAGTCCGTGAGACTCTTATCTCCAATAAAACCCACAAGAATACTGGAAGTGGCACTGTAGCCCAAGTGGTAGAGTGCGCGCCTTGCATGCTTGAGGCCCTAGATTGGATTCCTCAGCACCAAATAAGCAGAAAAAGCTGCAACTGGCACTGTGGCTCAAGTGGTAGAGCGCGCGCCTTGAGCTGAACAGCTGAGGGACAGCGCCCAGGCCCAGAGTTCAAGCTCCATGACCGACAAAAAAAAGAAAGAAAGAAACTGATATCTGAGGATCATGATTCAAATCCAGCTAGACAGAAATATCAATCTGCAATTATCCAGTTAAAAGCTTAACTGAAAGCATGATTCAAGTGGAAAAACACAATCATGCTCTAATAAGCATTAGCCCTGAGTTCAGTCTTTAGTACTGATTAAAAAAAATTACTGTTGAGTGTGCTTGGTACTAGGGGTTCCATAGGAAATGAATTGTGTGTGTAGTTGCACATACATACACGTGTGCATGCATGCATGCATCCATCCATCCATCCATACATGTGCATGAGATAAGACCTAGACAACCAAAAGTTTATCATTTTGTAAAGACTGACAGAGTTCCTCAAATAACTGCTGGACAAGCAGGTGCTGAGTAGAAGGCTAGTTCTGCCTGAACTTTTAATGCTGGATTATTGGAGTTGCCTCAGTGAGTATGACATTGTTAGTTTAGTGGTGAGGAAAAGATGTGTTTTATTCAAGACTCAGGTAAGGAAAAGGTGTTAAAAAATTGCATAGATCATTCAGTCTATTATTATTACACTCAAGGAACAAGTATGGATTTGTATTTGTTGTTGCATCTTAAATGTAAAGGGTGATTTCTGTATTCATAAAATAGTGGAGTAAAATACTTATCACAGTGGAGCAAAGATCTCTTTATACTCTTGTCTCACTTTTTCATAAATACCTCACTGAAAGCCTGATGTCTATTTAGGTTCAGTGAGATCTAATATCTTTCTCCCTCCTCTCTCTCTCTCCTATATACACATATACACACAATACATACTTTGTTCTTTTGTTTTTAATCTATCAATCTCCTCGAAATACAAAATTATTCTGTACACATTTTAAAATAATATGTATATATATTCTCCTCTCTCTATCTATCATATCTATTTATCTACAGATAGATCTATACACCTGTAGATAGATAGCTATAGAGACAGAGATAATGTTTGGAAAAATGTATGTATAAATCAGGGTTCTGAGGTGAATGTTTTGAAATTCAACTCACACTGACATAAGCAATAGAAATGAATTTGTTTCTATGACTGAAAATTCCATAGGTTCTTTGGCTTTAGGTAGAGAAAAATGTAGAAATTGAGGCTCAGGGGATAGAATCAATATCCTTCTACTCTTTCTTTTTGAGATTCCTCTGCCTTGTTTTCATTTTCTTTTGCTGATGATAGGCAAAATCAGCGTTAGCCTATACTTTCCCTATGACTTGTGAGCCTAGAGCATGAAGCATCTTCTCTAATTCCTATATGGTCCATAATCTGAGAGGCCCAAATTGTTTGAAATCGGTGTCCTTCTCATGACCCTTCTGCCAGGAAGAGTTACTCCTGATTCTCTAGAATTGGCTCTCACACATATTCTGCTTGAGGCTAAGGGAAAGAAAGAAGTGAAATGAGGTAGAGGACAGCTTAGCTATAACTAGGCTAGACCTAGTCATGGAGGTCCTATCCTACTCTTCTTAGACCTCTACCAATTGTGAAATATTCAGTGCTGAGCACTGAAGCCTTGGTGTCTCACTCTCCAAGTAGTTGATGCCACCATACCCAAATCTAGATTCTTGCACGTATCAACCAAATAGCTCAGGGGAGAGAAGGTAAAATCAAATGACTCATTTTACATTCAAAATGCCCACTAGAGTAATTGGGTTGGAAGGTCATATGAGCTAATACATTCCTAGTTGTAGAGAGAGCCCTTCCATCAATATCAAGAAGTGGGCTTGATCCCTTAAAATCAATCCATGGTTCTTTTGCTCTTTGGAGAAGGGCATCTCAGTCTAAAAGAGAGGTGTTAATACTATTTGTATCTCAAAAGGGAAAGGGTGGTATTCTTGATTTTTTTGCTCCTAGGACTCTAAAGAGAGTCTAAAGAGACTCTGAAGAGAGCTAAAGAACTCATGAATATATTGGTCCTAATTCATTTTTATCTAAGAATACAACATCATGAGAGAAAAGCTTGATCTACATTTTCTAGTTACAGCAAACTCAGGGTGAGCCTGCTCACTTCTCTGTTATTAAACTAAGAGACACCTTAAGTGATGTTTATAGGACAGAGACATGAAAAAAAAAAGGCTTTAGAGACCATTTTATTTTCATGAGCCACATAACTGATTTGTGTTATCTTCATAATGAGCCCACTTAGAAAATGTTAATACAAAAATATTAATTAACATATGCTGGTCATGGTGTCAAAATTATGTAAATAGTGACCTGAAGAGAGATGGTTCATATTTGCAGGAGCTGCATTTTAGTATAGGAAGGAAACTATATAAAAATAGAGCAACAAATAACTAAAATAATTACAGATTGTGGGAAGGATCAAAATGAATATAAACAGATTGCAGTAATGGGGGAAAACAGCTTGTTGGGTATATTTCTTTGGAAAGAGCAATAGGGAATGCTTTAGATGTATTTTAGAAGAAATTTTATTCTGAGACCTAATATTTGGAAGGTGAAAGTTTTGAAAAGAGCAAACAGAAGGTTCCTGAAAGTGAGTAGCTTCATTCAGTCTGTGTAAGAGCAAGGCTAACTGGAATAAAGACCTGAAAGAGAGAAAAAAATTCAAGCTCAAGAATGACCATATAGAAGATACCAAGAAACAGATACTAGAAAGGGGTGGGATTGTGTCAGGAGAAAGGAATCGACTAATTCAACTAATGAAGAAAAGAAGGGGGAGAGAATACAGTAAAAAAAAAACCATACACACAATGTGTATCCTACAAAATTAAGAAAGGTGAGGGAAGAGGAGGTTTGGAAGGGATGTTGAGAATGTAGAAAGGGGCGACTTAGATCAAGATGTATTGTCTCCATACAGTGCTTTGTTGAATGGAAACTCCTTTGTTCAACTACTTAAAGATAATTTTTTAAAGGAGACAGTTGAGATAGCATCGTAAAGGACAGTGTAAGGGGTCCAATTTGTTTTCCTTCCTGTTGGAGTGAGTTTTCTATTTCAGGTAAATAGCTATCTTCAACTTAGAGAGTTTTCAAATTCACATGTTGATCTTGCTTCTGGATCTTGAAGCTCACAAAACAAATGAACAAACAAACAAATAAATAAATAACTCCTCATCCTAAACTTGATGTATATGAAACTAAACCAACAACACAGGTTTAATCTCTGTTGTCCAAAATGCTTGGATTAGAAGCATTTCAGATTTTTTATTTCTTTTTCAGATTTTTGAATATTTTCATATCTAGATTGACGTATCCTACAGTTGTGACCTAAATCACAACATGAAATTCATGTATTTGTGTATATGCCTTTAGTGTGTTTGTATTTTGACATACTCAATTTACCTCTTTTAGTATTATATCTATATTGAAAAGGCTTTGATTTTAGAGGCCCCAACTTCCACATACTGTTTATCTTACTTATAATTTCACATACTTGTTAAGTCTCTTGCTGCAGTAGATCATGTAATTGCAATTAATTCCTTCCCTTTCTTGTGAAACAATTGTACTTTCTACCCATTATCCTCTTTGTCCATGTGGTTTGGAAATAAATGCAGTCCTTGGACCTAAATTGAAAGCTATGTGGGAGGAAAAGAAAACTTTAAAGACTATAAAGGAATACTATTCAATGGATAAAAGTCCATCACCAAGTATTCTGACTGATGAAATGCTTGTGTTCAGAATGAGCCTAGAGAAGGGATACATTAAATTACTGGTTTTCATAGTTATAATGTACCATGAGATTTTTTTTTTTGTTGCTTTGTATGTTCCTCCCCCACGGTATAACCCCTATTTTCACTGTATTTGATGTTGGTGCCCTGCATCTTGTATATACTTCTCTAATTTGGGGAGGAGAAGGGAAAAAACAAAATGCTTAAATAAGTACACAGGGTGACCCATTGTTACAATGAGATGTACAAAACACTGTTGAAAAAACAAACTTTACAACTTCAGTGGGGGTGTGGAGGGGTCGGGGGTAGTTGTGGAGGTGGGAGGGAAGGGATGATGGGGGAAAACAAAGAAGGAGGCAATAATGCTCAATAGGAAATGTACTCATTACCTTGCTCACGTAACTGTAACCCTTCTGTACAAGATTTTTTTTTTTTGGGTCCAGTCGTGGGGCCTGAACTCTGGGCCTGGGCACTGTCCCTCAGCTCTTCAGCTCAAGGCTAGCGCTCTACCACTTGAGCCACAGTGCCACTTCTGGCTTTTTTCTTTTTGCTTATGTGGTGCTGAGGAATTGAACCCAGGGCCTCAGGCATGCAAGGCAAGCGCTCTACCACTGAGCCAACTTCCCAGCCCCTGTACAAGATTTTTACAATAAAAATACAAAAAATAAATTACTAAAAATATAAATTACTGTTTTGCCCATGATGTGAATGATATAATAAAATAACCTCATTGAATCAGAGTGGTAAATATAATTTTTTCTCTGGGATGGAAAATCAGTGAAGACAAGGGCTATGTCTCTCCTTTTCACCAATGTAAGCTAAGGGTTAGAGTCTAGAAAATACCAATAATGATTTAGCAAAACAGTGGTGAGAAAGATTACATTCTCCTTCTACAAGTAGTACTTCTACAAATCCAGGAGCCAGTCTCATATTTACTGACCCACTTTGGAAATACTATGCTTAAGAATTATATGTGGATGTTATTTTCCCAGTATTTTTAAATTTTGATTTAGAAATATTAGTCAATATAGAAAATAGAAAGAAGAAACAACTAATTTGCATATAAAATAATTTCCTACAAAAATCTAAAAAGCTTAAAATTGTGCCTATTGTATCTGAAGATTTCATATGGCTTTTAAGATAATATGGATATATATATATACATATATATATATATATATAAACATTGTACTATGGATATCAAATACTTTTTCAAATGGTTAAAGTACAAAATGCTGTGTAATGTAATTGCTTATTATTCTGAGGATATATGAGAAAAATATTACCTGATTTACAAGTGAGTGTGATTTCAAACAAATTGAAGAATAAAAAAGATCCATAAAAGAACTTTTAACTTGTGGCTAACCATAGAGTTTCATGAAAAAAAGAAATATCATTGACATCTTATTGCAGATGAGAGATAATCATATTGCATGGTAGAAAGGGAATCATTTAAAAAAATCTGGAAACCAGATCTTTAGATTCTCTAAGACATATGTACTCAAGGAAAAAAAGAGATTGGAAAAGAGAATGGCAATTGTGGGCATGGGTTGCCATTAGTAGTGTTTGGCAAGTTATCCGGAAGTAGATGAACCTTAGAATGAACCAGCTAGTCTGTAAAAGAAATGAATCAGGAAGAGAAATGGGCCAGAAATTTGGGGTCTCAATATTAGGGAAATGAGTGCTATGAACCCCAAAGAATAAGGAGTTCTGTTGTAAAATTTTATTTTGTAAAATGAATGTAAAAGTATCTTCAGTTTCAGCATCTTGGAAAAGGTCTATGTCTAACAATGCATAAGAGTTTGTATAAATTCAACATCTCTTCCCTTATGTGAAATGTCATTGCAAGAATGTAAATACATGACATGGAAAATGCATTGCCAAGAACGGTGGTGAGTGAACCTTAGAGGGATGAAGCAGATAAGAAATGCCTACATTTGAAGATGTATAGAATTACACACACACAAATGCAATGGAAAGTTGTGTTTTCAATGAAGTTATCAGACTTTCCTGGGGCAAAATTTCTCAGAGGCCACCTACTAATGAGCCTTGCAAATCTCAAAGGAGGAGCTATGGAATGTAGCATTTGTCAGAACATTTACTTCTAAAGCATTATATACCTTTGCCTTACTAATGAAACAAATCTTTAACGATGGCTCTTTCATGGAACAGAGCTTGGGATTTTTTTTGTATACATTTTTTATTGTAAAGATACTGTACAGAGGGGTTACAGTTACATGAGTAAGGTAATAAGGACATTTCCTATTGAGCATTATTACCCCACCTTTGTTTTTTTTCCCTACCATCCTTTCCCTGGCCACCTCTCCAATTCCCGTCTCCCCCCCAACCCCCCCCTGACTTCCCCACCCAAAGCTTTAAAGTTCATTTTCAACATAGAGTCTTGTACATCTCATTGTTACAATGGGTCAACCGATATCCTTATTTCAGCTTTTTGTTATTTCCCTTCTCATCCCCAAATTAGAAAAATCTATAAACAAGGTGCAGGGCACCAGAATCAAATACAGTGAAAATAGGAGTTATACCATGGGGGAAGAACATACAAAAGAAACAAAAAAAAATCACTAGAAGAAACTAGGAAAGGAATTTTTGGATCTAAAATAGACATTGCAGGATGTATAGATATACTACAAGGAAAATTTAAAAATAAATGAAGGAATTATAGCTTTGAATTTCCCACTTGTGTATGTAACTTGCAGTTTAACAAAATGAAGAACAGAAACTAGAACGTGTGTCTTGGTTGGGAGAGGCGCCCATAGGATCAGAGAAGGGGAGGAGACCCATGGAGAGAGGAAGTGTGGGCAAAAACAGTCATAATATTCAATATACATGTGTGAAAATGGAAGCAGGCAATTTGAGGGGATAGGCGGAGTTTGGAGAGATGGGGAGAGTGATGACATTGATTACTTAACAATAACAATCAAATAGGGCACTATTAAAAGAAATACAGGGTGAAAAAGTCAAATGGGGAAACATTTATTTTTATATAACTTAGCTCTTTCCAAATCAGCTCAGTCTTCAATAACAACTATAAACCATGGACAAAATATAAAACTCCTGTCTGAAGGTACTAGGAATGACTCAAGTAAGTGGAGAGAAAAGAATAATGTTACAGGAATGGGAAGGCAGCTCAGTGGTAGAGCGCTTGCCTTGCATACATTAGGCCCTGGGTTTGATTCCTCAGCACCATATAAGCAGAAAAAGCCGGAAGTGGCACTGTGGCTCAAGTGGTAGAGCGCTAGCCTTGAGCTGAAGAGCTGAGGGACAGTGCCCAGGCCCAGAGTTCAGGCCCCACAACTGACCAAAAAAAAAAAAAGAAAAAAAGAAAAAGAAAAAAAAGAATAATGTTACAGATATCAGAATTGTATGTCAAAAACCTTGACAGATTCATGTTAGTACCATGCTGTTCTCAACAACTTCTGAATGCACAAGCCATTTATATACTTATGGCCGTTCCCATGTTACCAAGAACATAATCCCCCTGTCCCATGTCCCTTATCCCATAACAAACTTATGTTCTCTGACTACAGAGGAATTAATCAGAAACCAGTTACAATAAAATATTTTAAAAGCCCTCAGACATGGAAGTTAAAGAAATTTAGAAACTATTTTAGACTGTACACAGTGAAAAATATGATAGATCAAACTTTCCACATATGGTCTAAGACCTTCTGAATGACCCCTGCTGTTCAAATGTCTTTATGATACAAAACAAGCCCCAGCTAAAGGATCCAGGAAACTAGGATGGAAAAAAATCGACATTTGGGAAAGGACAGTGTAGGGCTATTAAGCAGATTCCTACCTTCCCGGCTTCTAGCAGAAACTGAGGTAATGTAGCTGTCAAAGCGGGAGAAACATCAAGGCAACACCCATGAAAGAACCCAGACTTCTTTCTATGAAAAACTGGAAAAGAGAAGCTGGTAAACGATAGCGATATCATCACCAGGAAAAGAGACCCTTAATAGACTGCTTTTGTCCCAAATAGCTGAGATAGATATTTTTCAGGGAAGGTATTTAAACTATTAGATGGTTCTCAAAATCATTAGTTGTGAAAGAAATGTCATTTAAAGTCATAATAAATTGTAACTCTACAGCTGCTGGAGTAGCTAATACAAAAAACCTAACCACACAAAAGCGTGAAGAAGGATGTGAAGCCTAGAATCTTCACAGTTTGCTTAGGGGAGAAAGCAAAATGGTACCGCCACTTCGGAAAGCAGAGTTAAAATGCCTTTGGTCTATTTCTAGATATTTACCAAAGAAAGTTAGCATCTACAAAAAACAGTGTGTATAAATAGTATGTTCTGTATTATTAATAATAGCCCCAAGAGGACCTCCAATGGATACATAAAGATATATGTTGTAGTATATTTCTATCATGGAATACTACTCAATAATAAACAGGAACAAAATAAATTATACAATGAGCAATAGAGTGAACATAAAACCTGTTAAGTGAACGAAGAAAATTATAATAAAACAAATTTTATTTGCAAAGGATTGTAGAAATGGTAGAGAACCTGGAGGAAGTGCCAGTGTAGGCAAAAGATCTGTAACCTTGATTACAATGGTCGTCGGTACAAAGAACTACTTGCCTTGCCTTGAACAGAGACGGCTATGGCTTTCTGGTGCTTTTTATTCCCAGAAAAAATTCTCTTCTTCCCAAATGAGGCCTCTCTTCCGCTGAGCTTCATTCAGCTCACTGTGGTTTTCATACTGGTCTACCTAAGTCCATTTGAAGGCGCTCTCTCAGGTCTCCTCTCCACAACTGTTTGGGTCCAATTCTTTCACTTTCCATTTGTTTTATTTTCCAATCTCCTTTCAGAAGTTACTAGGGTTTCCCCCCAGTTCCAATAACTTGTTGGACTTTGTTTTTATTTCAAACTTTTCAAGCATCTGGCTATAATCCTCAGCTTTCAAAGTATAATAGATATTCCATATTTCATGTGATAATTTTTTACTTCAGGCAGAACAAATTTTACTGAAACTTTTCATGTCTTTTTTTCCCTTTTCTTTTTCTTTTAAGAAGATAACATGAAACTATGTCTTGTTGTCTGCATGTTTCCCATATTCTTTGCTAAGACACTAAAAAACATGTCCATTTAAATAGCTCATTTAGAACTGAAACATGTCTATCCTTTCCTTTGTTAATCCTGGGGAGGTATAATTTTTTCCATGATATCTTATGGGTATTTTTCTGTTAAATAACTCTATACATTTTCCCCTTAGAGTTGTAAGTGAGAAATACGATTTGTTTTGCTACTATTTGTATTTTTTCTCATCCCTTGTCCAGCATAGCCAATGCTACTTGCAATTATCATACAGAAATTTGCAGAGGCCCATTACATTTCTCTATAAGCAATGCTGTATGACAATTTCTCTAAACTTTCTCCTAATATCCACATTGCCTTAATTTCAATGCTTCCCAAGGCCTTCCCTGGCCCCTTCCTATCAGCAGGCATGCATGCCTGAATGGCCAACGATTCACTTTAGCTGGGGTTGATATGGCGAAGTAATTACACGCCATGATTTTGTTAATATATCACAATAATCATGCAAGCTTCCTTAATAACTGCACCATTTCTAAGAAATCCTCAGTAGGAGAGTTTCTTGTTAACGATGATTAGACTAGCATCACATAGGAGTGTGATATTTTATAAAAAGCTTCATAGATTAAGGAAGACTAGCAACTCCTTTGAGATTAAAGGTAATTTAGACATGGTGTGAGCAGAAGGAAATGTCTGCCCTGGTCCCCAGGAAACATTTTTAAGAGGAGAATATTTTTCCATTATCCAAGTATCAGCTTAGAAAGTCTATTTCCTTCTTTATAGATGAGGCAATAGAGGCTAGTAAAAAATAGCCTAATGAAAATAAGTAACTTTCTCTGAGCTAGAGTAAATGATAGATCTGGAGCTGAAATATTATATAAGAAATAATCATTCAAGTCTCCCTGATTCCAAGCATATGGCTCTTCTTGAGACACCAAACTGCCTTTCTGTGACATCTTTTACATAACATTTCTAAGTAAACACAGGAGCACACAAGGACATCACAACATTTTTCATATGTCTGTCACTTTGCCTCCATTTCTTTTTTATTATTTTTTAAGTTACCTTTATGTGATTGAATGAGGAACTGCCTTTCAACAAACCAGTTTATAAGTACAAATGCATCTGATCAATGTCACCCCTTTCATCATTGTCCCCCATCCCTCCCAACCTATCCCCTCCTTTCAGTTTTGCTAGTGTCATACAATATGCATATTGAATATTATGACAGCATTTCCTCTCCTTCCTCTCTTCATTTGTCTACTATTCCTTGTGCCTCCTCTAGTTCTTTGTAGGTTTTCCTTCACCTTTGCCACTCTATTTTGAAGTATTTCTTCTTTTTCATTTTTTCATGTTTTATTCCTATATAGTTAATGTATATATATATATAGTATATATATGCACTAGTTTAGTGTGTATATATATATAATATATATATACACACTAAACTATATATACTAAAGTATTATATGCTATATATACTGAACTACTAAACTAAAATATATATATACTAAACTATATAAACTAAACTATATATACCAATATATATTAAACTATATATATATATATTATTGCCAATGCTAGGGCTTGAACTCAGGGTTTGAGAATGGTCCTTGAGCCTCTTTTGCTCAAGGCTAGCACTCTACCACTTAAGTCACAGTGCTATTTCTCGCTTTCTCTGTTTATATGGTACTGAGGAATCAAACCTGGAGCTACATGTGTGCTAGGCAAGGACTCTACCACTAAGCCACATTGCCAGCCCCAAGTTTCATTATATATTTTTTAAAAATACTTTGTTCTAGCCAAGTTCTGGTGGCTCATGTCTACAATCCAGCTACTCAGGGGTCTGAGATATTGGGATCACAGTTTGAAGCCAGCCCAAGTAAGAAAGTCCATGAGAATCTTATCTATAATTAACTACCAGAAAACTGGAAGTAGAGCTGTGACTCAAGTAGTAGAGGGCTAGCCTTGAGCAAAAAAGCTCAGGGACATGCTGTAAGTTTGAGTCCCAAGACAGAAAAAAACAAGCAAACAAACAAACAGAAAATGCAGTTCTCACAGCCTTTACAATATCTGACAAATTCACTTGTATTGGGTACAAAATATCTCAAAAATATCTGCAAATATTTTTGTTCAAATTTGATTCCCCGAAGACCACATATGATATTTTCTTTTTGAGAAAACTTTAGATCTTTTAAATCTAGAGCACTCTCCTTCCCTCATCTTCTTTTTAGTTTTATAGTTAATGAATTGGTGTACAAAAATAAGTAAGCTGTTCTAATTTCTCATTTGTCTTTCCTTCCTTTTGTTTTAATTTAGCCTGGTTTTCTCCTTGCTCTTTCCATTTTTACTGTGTTAAAAAAAACCCAACAAAACCTTTATATTCTGTAGCAGCATGAATGAAGAGGTTCAAGTTTAAACATCCTCCTCAAAGCACATATATCATGAGTGGCCGCTGGGTTTCACCCCAGCTGGTTGTATCATTATTGGAAGTGCAGGGATAATTTCCATATTCCTGAAAGCTCATCTTTACTTTGCTTAAGTTTTTATTAATTTTAACCCCATTAATTAATTTTATTATTTTTAAATTTAAATTAATTTAATCCAAATTAATTTAATTTGCCTGCCACTGTAAAGTGGTGGGTTTTTTTCCCCCTAATTTTACACATCTTACACACTTACTAGAATTGCATCAAATATTTATTTGTGTGAATTACAGTGCCCATAGGAGAGTCTCACTAAATAATTATATTTTCCTATTATTGGCTACTGTGAATTTCTATTGTAAGAACTTGGTGCTCTAGGTCTGCATGTCTCAGTCTCTGTCTCTCTGTCCTTCACCCATCATGAGGTAAAGAGCTTCATCAACTATACCTTCCCACAACCATGACATTCTGCCTAAACACAAGGGGGTCAAGCAACCATAAACAAAACCCATCTCCCCACCCCACCCCTAGCCCCAGTTTTGCAAGTATTTGTCACTAGGACATAAAGTCAGACTAGAGATACTTCTAACACACTGGGTTTTATATAGCTAAAACTTAACAAAAATTTGTGTTTGATTTTACACTTACAGATTTTCTCTTGTACTAAAATGTTTGGTCCTAATAACATTAAATATAGAATATATTTACAAGCGTCCATGTGGTGATGCCATATTGATTGGACGGAGAAGCACATAGATGATTTCCGCACACCTCTGCATGAGTTTATGAGAAAGTTTCCTGAACAAATTACCTTCAGATGGGGGAAGGGGAATGTATACCTAAATGTACTTGACACTATCCCACAGGTGGGGTTCTCAGGGAAATAGGAGAAAACCTGAGAGAGCAGGCATGCAGTTGATTTTGCTCACAGCCGTGAAAAACGGATTGAACAACCATTAAAAAGAACAAATGATATTTAATGAAGGCTGTCTTTCTTCACAGGTTCCTTCTTCACAATAGTAATCCTTTTTATTACATAACTATTTTATTACTCTCATCATTTACCCATTAACCAATACTACATTGTTAGAACTCTTGATTATCAAGGATTTTTCTGTTAGTTCATAACCTTTCATATCTAAAATAACCTTTCTTAGCTAAAATAAATTCAAGCTATTGCTGTTTATTAACCTACAAAAATTGAGATTTTTTAAGACTTCATAAACATTTATTTTATGTATATTTAATGCATGTAATTTTAATTATTATGCTTATCTTAGTTTCAATTTCTGTTATAATAAGTTTCCATTGTATCTTCTAATGGATCTTGATACATACTACTTTATTTTAGGGGGGTCTAAGAATTGAACCCAGAGCCTTACACTTTTGCCTATGCTTTCCACCATGGAGCTAACCAATAGCCAATCTTTTATGTGTGTGATGAATTCCCCTTTGATTATTTTAATACTTTATGATAGACAAATGTTATTATTTACAGATACAAGAAGTTATATTCCTATCTCTGTCATTTTTATGAAATTAATTCCCAGTTATTGGATATTTTTATGCTTGTGTTAAAGAGGAGATTAAAATATACATTTCTTTATTTTTAAGACTTAATAATAATGCCTTTAATCAATAATTCTTAAGTAAGATGCTGGTAGAGCACTGTTCAGAAAGTATTTGATTATTTTTGGATTTTCAAGTTTCCAGAAATATCAGGAAAGAATTTTGACTGAAATGTCTTAAAAATATAGAAATAATAAAATATTTTTTCTTCAACTGGCTAAAGTAATAAATTACACTGGTGAATTTACAAATACCACACTGTCCTTTATTCCTAAAATGAAATTTATTTGATCATAATTTTTTCATAATAAACTTGACTCTGTTTAGTGACTATTATTTAAAATGAGGTTTTAATATTTACAATTGATATTGTCTTATAATCCCATTTTGCAGTTAGTATTAGATTATGCTTCTAATTCTAATATTTACTTCAAAAATAAAAGCATTGAAACATTCTTCCTTTTTCTATTCATTGCCCCATTTTAAGAAGTATTGAGGTCTAGCTGATCTTTTGAAGTTTAATAAAACATTTCTCAAAGTCCACCTGGAATACTGTGTTGGTTCATTTTGCTCTTGCCTTGCTTTCTGAATTCAGGGGAAATTTTAAGCATTCATATTTCATTTAATTTAGTAAGAATTGTTAGCCTTTTTTCTCGATTGGAGCCAATATTAACACATTGTTTTCCTAAACACCTGTTTATTTCACATTTTTCTCTGATTTGTCATTGAATCATTTACTGTAGACTTTGAGAGCTATTGTTTTACATAACTTTCTCTATATTACTTATTTTTCCTTTGCCAAATCTATACGTTTAAACTTCCCTTGTATAAAAGTATTTATGTTGGTCAACAGGACCTTCTGTTCAGAGCAACCTTTGAACTTATAATTTTAGTTTCTAATTCTTAATCTGCTTTAATCTTTAATAATTGGTTTGGGTATTGGATTGTTTGTTTTTTTATTTTTATTTATGCATTTTATGCTATAAGTGCTCCTCTAAGAACAATATTAGTCATATCAACCCTCATTCTGAAATGCTGAGTTTTTGTAATTAATATTTGTAAGAAATCTATATTTTCATTCTATACTTTCTCTTTAATCATAGGAAAAACAATTGAAGATTTTTATTAATTTCCCTAAGGGCGCTCTTCTGATGTATGTGTGTGTGTGTGTGTGTGTGTGTATAAGTCTGAACTCAGGGGCTGAGTGCTGTCCCTAAACTCTTTTGCTCAAGGCTAGCACTCTCTACTTTGAGAGACCTTTTTTTGGGGGGGGGGCAAGGTCAGTTGTGGGACTTGAACTCTGTGCCCGGGCATTATCCTGGAGCTCTTCAGCTCAAGGCAAGCAGTTTACCACTTGAGCCACAGTGCCACTTCTAGTTTTCTGGTGGTTAATTGGAAATGAGAGTCTCGCAGACTTTCCTGACCTGGCTGGCTTTGAACTGTGATCCTCAGATCTCAGCCTCCTAAGTAGCTAGGATTGCAGGCATGAGCCACCAGCACCTGGCTCTAAGGGCCCTCTCGATTTGAGTAATTTCTTGTTTTATTATATATTAGAAACTGTTATTTGCATTGTTTCTTTTCTTTCTGATCTTTTGAGACAGAGTAGTGCTATGTAGCCTAGGCTAGCACTGAACTCAAGATTCTCCTCACTTAGCATTCCAAGTGTTGGGATTATAGATGGAAACTACCATGTCTGGGCCACTATTATTTCTTTTTATTTATTTTTGAAGTTTATTTGTACACTAATATATACAAGTTTTTTATAAATATTACACACATCATACACATATATAATTAAATTGTCATATTCATCACCAAGATACAATAAATGACATATGGATATAGTATAAAATATATCAAAATACATGCATGCATACATGTACACACATAGGTATGTTTCATGAAATGAAATGAAGCATCTGGAAAACTCTGTATTTTCATTATGTGTTTTAGACTTTATTAAGGGTGCTTATTTGTTTTGTTGAAATGATTAGTTGTGAGTGTAATTTTCTCTAATATTAAGTATATGATTTCTGAAAAAATTACTTGATAGTTATTTGCTTACTCTGCTGTTTTATCTTTTTCCAAGTATTTTATGAGAGGATGATTACTTCACTTCTCAGTCTAAGATTTTTCTTCTTTATAGATGAGTTTAATGACAATTATCTAATGTGTTCTCATAATGTATTTGAGCATTAGTAGTGCAAGTCAAGTATTAGTCATGGAATCTTCATCTTTTCCTTTTAAAAGCTTTGTGTTTTTGTTGTTAGCTGTGGTTAAAAGCGAAGGAATTTCCTGTGGTATTATGAAAAGGATTCTGAGGGACAGCAATAGGGGCTGAAGTCAGCCAGCACATTTTGCACAGCTCCTTCCTTCAGCATCCCTACCTGCTTTGACCTGGAGACAGTCAGTATACATCTTCTTGGTTTCCAATGTCTCAGAGCTAAGTATGCTCAGGAAGAATGCTTGTGTCCAACCTCATAGACCTTCATCTACCTCACCTCAAATTATACTTCTTTGGGAGGAGGAATTTAAAATTTTTTTCCAGTGTTTTCTGTGTGCTTTTTTTCATAGTGGCTGTTCCCCAATCCATCTTCCTGGAAAGCAATATGAGATTTTCATAACATGTTTTGACCACATAGGGGATGAGAGGCTTCTCCACTCTTTTGCTGATCATTTTCAAATCAGAAAACCTTGGTTTCCAGCCAGGATTGCATTCCCTCATTTGATTTCCAGGCTGGTTGACTGCTCCTGGACCTCTCATTCTCTCACTTCTTGGAGCTACTGAGCCAGCCTAACTCTCCTTTATAGGGAGATCCACACAGCTGGTTGCCCTTACCTGCCAGCCTCCCTGAAGTACGGTGCAAGCTGGTGCTGTTGAAAAGAAGACAGTACCCTTGTCACCACACCACAAGGGTACTATCCTGGTGCTTTGATTTGTGTAGTTCTTTGGAGGATCCTTAGAGAATCTTGAAAAAGTCACCTGCCAGGACCTTGTCACAGGATGTTTACTATAACACTTTTTTTTAAATGTAGTGATGTATTATATATTGTTCTCATTCAATGAGATGTACAAGTCACTATGTCGAAAGGAGAACTTTACAACTTTGGCGGGGGGGGGCGGGGGGGCGGGAGGGAGGTGGAGGGAGAGTGGGTGGGAGATGGGAAGGGATGGGAAGGGAAAACAGGAGGAGGCAACAATGCTTGATAAGAAATGTACTAATTATCTTGCCCACGTAATTGTAACTCCTCTGTACGGTATTTTCACAATAAAAAAAAGAAAAAAGGAAAAAAAAGATACTGTACAGAGGGGTTACAGTTACATGAGTAAGGTAATGAGTACATTTCCTATCGAGCGTTGTTACCACCTCCTTGTTTTTTCCCCTACCATTCCTTCCCGCCCCACTTTTAGACCAAGTTGAATTGCATGAGAATTTTAGTAGTAGTGGTTAGGGAAGAAGGGACCTGAAAGGTCATTATATTCATGCTGAATTCTGTGTTTTCATATATTTCTTATTTGCATAGAGGCTAGATAGTAAAACAGAATGTACATGTTCTGTATATTTTCTCCTTGAGGTGACTTAAAAAAAAGTTTTCTTCAGATGATGTATAGAATACAATGACTCTAAAATTCCTAATGTTTGTTTAGGACATGTCATAAGTCTAAGCAGCAATTCTTCTGGAATATGGATACAGTTTTTAAATTGTTTTAATATCAATAATAATGAGCCTTATAAATCATGCATGTGTGTTTATTTAAATTTTTATTATATAATATTCTCCCTAAACTGATAATGTTTTTGTGAGCAAGATACTGAGAGTGCCTTTCAGAAAATAATTATTATAGAATTCTATGTGAGACTTTAGGAAATTCCAATTAAGAGGGTGGGTCCTGAACATAGGTTCTTAGGCAAATTTCCCAGCATGTCATTGATGTTATTCCCTGAGTTTACTTTTAGGAAGCAGTATCAAATAATTACTGCTTGGGCTAGGTAGGCTATAAAAAGGGCAATGATGAAGAAGTCAAAATGATTATGTATAAAACTATTTAAAAAGAGGTGTTCAGATGGTTGAGTCTTTGAAATTGGTAAGAAATTACTAGAATTTTCATCAGGCTTAATTTGAAAGTGGTGATGCTTTCTTTTTCTTTAAAAATGCAGAATTTCTTTTCCATGGCAGAAAATCCTGGTTTGTTGGGAAAGTTTTGAAGGAGGCTTTGGAAGAAGATGACAAAATAAAAGGCTTTTCAGGAGCCTGTGGGAAGGCAGGACTTGTCTTGAGATGGAATTTGGAACACAATAGTTCCCTGAGCAAACTGTCACTCAGTTTCCAAGGTGGAATTTAAATAACCTCATTGTTTTCTAAGAACTCTTACTTTGACCACTCTATTCTGTAGAATTACAAATGCACTGATTCCCTTTTAAAGCATTTTCTTTCGAGATTATTGAGTACTACATTGTCCTAAATGTGGCTTCCTTATCAAAATAATGTTTACTACAAGGAAAATGTCTGGATCAAGGAATTTAATTTTACTTTACTTTCCAGAGGGAAAAATCTAAAATATAGGTAATATCATATGTTAAAGTAGCATAAATAAAAAAGGACATCTTGGCAATGAAAAAATAGAAGTTCTCCTAAATTGAGTAAGTTTAAAATATTAATTACTGTGACAGTATTTCAGAAAAATTTAACACTTAGAAAAAGAAAAATATAACAGGTCTTAATGAAATAATATAGTGTAGGTAGTAGTTTGATAGCTTTAGGACAAAATATCTGAGTCTCATTAGCTAATAATTTAGAAAATTTAAGCAGAGCTCAGGGTGGCTTAAATCCCCAATCTGAGAACAGAAAAGGAACAAAATGAACTTTCTTTTTATGTGTTTATTAGATGATCTATTATACATGTATTTCATATCATTTAATTCAATGTTGAAAACAACCCTGTGAGATATGTACTGCCATTATTTTTATTAGAAATGTGGAAAATACATTTATGTATTCTGCCCAAGTACAGAGTTATTAAGCAGGGAAGCAGATTAATCAATATAAAAAAACAGTAGGGGTCACATGGCTGAAGTTCATACCTGGCGTGCCATATGCCTTTCTAGAACTTCATGCTTTGGGAGATAAAGGGATCTTACAAATTTTAAGACATTTTTGCAAAGTTGTTTGCATGATTCATTTTCCATACATTGCAAATTTGTTTTCTTTTAAGTCTTTGAGAGAAAAATTAGGTGTGTATCATAGGAGTTGTCAAATATTTGTCTATATAGGACCAGATAGTAAATATTTTAGTCTTTGTGGCTTGTGTGGTTGATAGATCTCTGTCTCACTATTCAATTCTGTCACTGTGACATTAAATCAATCCTAGAAATATGTAAATAAGTCAAGCTTACCAATTATTTGCTTACATTGATCATGACTTTGTTGTGGCACTGAAAAATTCATCAGAATCTAAACTTACTTGGACTTTTCTCCACATTTTGTGCTTGGGAGTTGTACAACTGTGTGATTTTATTTATGTTTATCACTCATTTAGATTTAGTTATATGTAATGTATAAAGATTTTGTTTAGATTCATGTTTTTTTATTTGGGTGACTATGGAGGCTCTCAGCACTATTTGTTGAAAAGCAAAGCTCTTTTCTTCACTGAATTATTTTCACTCTCTTAGGTCTAGAGACTATGTGTCATTTTTAATCTGGATCCTTTCTTGTACTATGGTTGCCCATTCCCTAATACCCTCACTGGATGGTGGAAACCACATTGTAACTATGGAGTGAGACTTGACCTTGGTTTGCATCAATCTAAAGATTGTTGTCCTTCAACAATGTGTTGGTCTTTTCTGGGCTAGTTGCCTCTTCATGTAACTTTATGTTGGCTTAAAAAAAATCAAACTTAAAATAATGTGAAATCAATGATGTAAAATTAAAAAAAACTCTTTGACATTTTGATTAAGATCTCACATCTCAGAGAAATGACATTTTGACAGAAATGACTTTTCTGATCCACGAGCATGGACCATTTCCTCATTTATTTAACTCCCATTTAATTTATTTCATCAAAACATTGTAATTCCCCCCATGTACATCTTGCATATATTTTGTTAGGTTTGTACCCAAGTATTTTATTTTAAACTGTGTCGATAGAAATGGTGTGTGATGGTAAGGGGAAACAAAGGAGGAGGCAACAATGCTTGATAAGAAATGTACTTATTACCTTGCTCATGTAATTGTAACCCCTCTGTACAGTATTTTCACAATAAAAAAATTCCCTAATAAAGTCACACAAACTGCAAAAAAAAGAGAAAATGTGTGTAATATTTTTTTAAATTTCAAATCCTACTTGTTTAATGCTATCACATAGAAAAATGATTAAATCTTCAAAAATTATATTTTACTGTTTTTACATAGTGTTACAAAGGAGTTACCAGTCAACAAATCAATTAATGATTAGCGTTTATATTTAACCTTGCATTTTGAATCTTTGTTATAATCCTGTTGGTCCTCCCTCCTCCATTCAAATTTTCCATATATACAAACATATTATCTAATAAGGAAGACAGATTTATTCCTTCTCAGTTTTTATTTCAGTTTTTAAATTTTATTTCATTTACTTTAACTTTCTATTTTTATTTTATTTTATTTCATTTACTTTAACTTTTTTTTTTTAACTCTTGCTTGACTTAGGGCCTGATGCTTGCTTGGCTGGAAATCAATCACTTGAGACATGCCTCCATCTCAACCTTTTAAAATTTTGTTTTTCATTTCTTATTTTTTAATTTATTGTTAAGGTGATGAACAGGGGGTTACTGTTACATAAATAAGGTAATGAGTACATTTCTTTTTAAACACTGTCATTTCCTCCACCCCACCCATTTTTCTCCCACTTCCCACTTTCCTCCCTTCACTCAAGTTGTAAAGTTCATTTCCAACAGAGTCTCTAGTGAGTATCATTGTTGCATAAATTCATCCTGTCCTGCTGTTTCTGTGATTCCCTTTCCCTTCCACAGATCAGATAGATAAGTTTATATACAAGAAAAAATGTACAGAAAAGTAAAACAGAAAAAAATGAAGAGATAACTGTATATAGGACATAATAAACTCTTATTTCCAATTCTTGGAGTTCATTTTGATACACGTCAACGTGTTATTTTTGGAGATGGAATCTCCCAGATTTTTCTGCTTGAATTGGTTGTAACTCCCATCCTCTGATCTCAGCCTCCTGAGTAGCTAAGATTACAGGCATGAGTCACCAGTACCCTGAGTGTATTTTTTTAATTCCTTTTACTTTTGCTTTAGCTGGATTTGCAGCAGTCTACTAAATAAAAGTGCTGAGAAGGGCATAATAGCTACGTCCCTGATCTTTGTTAAGCATATATATGATGCAAATGGACTTTATGAACTCAAGAAAATCGGCCTCAACTCCTAGCTGGCAGAGATTTTTTAAAATTGTTGCATTATAGTTAAATAGTCAGACATAGGAATTTCAACAGAGCATCAATTTATGAGTACAACGTACTTTCATCCATGTGTAGTAGCTGGGCACAATATCTCACCACTTTAATCTTATCTACTTGAGACCCAGAGAATGAGAGGATCACAGTTTGAGGCTATTCAGGCAAAAACTTCACAGGACTTTTTCTCAACCAAACCTAGGTATGAAGGCACACTACTCCAATCCCAGCTAAACTGGCAACTGAGTTGGGAGGATTGTTGTTTTACAATTGGTGATTTCATCTCCAATTAAACAGCAAAACATGAGCAGGAGGAATGGTTCAGGTGGTAGAGTGCCAGCTGAGCCAGTGCAAGTCCCTAAGTTCAAACAGATATTTCAAACAAATAAAGACATTTATGAATAGGCTTCTTCAATTTCTCTAAGTGTATATATCCTAATTTAATCTGAGCTCTTACTTTATTTCTGAGCACAAGTTAAATAAATCTCTACAGTAGTAAAATTTTACAGTAGTAAAATGTGATTTTACATATATTTTCCCTAGGAAGAATTGGTCTGAGATTTCTTTTGAAAGATTAAGAGGTCTGTAGTTACAGGAAAGGATATCACCGAAAGGCAACCTGCACAAGTGACAATGTTAGCTCATTTGGCAATTTGCTGAATGCTTTTATATGTTTACAGTCCAGCTTTATAATATGTTCATGTGCATATAATTTTAAAGACAGGCATGGAATGACAATCAAACCTTTTATCAGTGCTAGTGTACAAGTTTCTGGATTAGAATAAAAATGGATCTTGGTGACAGGGTTAAACCTCTGGCATATCGTGATACAGCTATGCTGGTAATCTCTTTCTCTGAATATTGTTTCTGATATGTGACCAAGGAAGCCCTTCAATCACACAGAAAATTACAGCCTGGGATGAAAGCTATATTTTATGTTTTTCTCCAAGGAGTCCTGGGTGAAAAAACTTGTAGTTTTAGCTATAATCAAACTGAAGGAAATCAGGAAATGACCTGTGTGGATTCCATCTCAAACATGGCTCTGAAACTATCCAATGTCTTTTGATTGTTATGATAATAATTTAAAAAAACATGTTAAATATACAATAAACAAGCTAGTGTGTCTTTACCAATAGATTTAGAGTTTTATTTCTGAGGGAAGATATTTCCTGTGAGAAATTTGTCAAGGTGTAGCATAAAGGAAAGCAATGAATGAAGAAGTAATTCTGGCTTTTGGTTCTAATTAGTATGGGCTTTGAACTTCATTTTCCATTCTCCTCTCTGATTCTGTTCTTTGAAAAGCAGTGTGGGAATAGAATCTCTTCTCTAGGGCTACTAGAAACCACCCAGAATAATGAACCCACTATCTCAAGTTATAATTCTTGATTTCATTTGTGGATAGTTATAGGTGTAAAGATTATAGAACTAACATTTAATCTGTTGATTTTATAATCTTGCAATTTTATATTCTATTTATTGGTTTTAACAGTTGTGTGCTTGTGAGGATAATACTTGGTATTTCTTATGTTGTTGTTGTTGGTTTTTTTTTGTTGTTGTTGTTTTGGTCAGTAGTGGGGCTTGAACTCTGGGCCTGGGCTCTGTCCCTCAGTTCTTCAGCTCAAGGCGAGTGCTCTACCACTTGAGCTACGGCACCACTTCCATTGGTATTTCTTATATATGGACCTTGTCATCTGTACATTAGGATGATTTCTTCCTTTCTAATGCAATTTGGATCCGTTTCCTTTTCTGTGTGATTGCTCTAGCAAGCCTTCCCCTACTACATGAGTGCAGGTAACAATGGACATCTTGTGCTGTGCTGGATCCTAAGGAAAGCCTTTCAGTAGGAGACTGTGAGGCTAGCTGTGGGATTTTCAAAAACATCCTTTCAATGTTTGAGGACATTGAGGTTTGAATTCATGGTCTTGTGCTTGCTAAGCCGAGATGGTGGTCTACCACCAGCTAATTTTGTCCTTATTTGTCCAAGGGACAAAATCCTCTTGGGTATGTGGAATTCATCTTGGATTTGTTGAATTCAGCTTAACTAGCATTTTATTGAGAGTGTTTGTTTCTTAATTCATGTTTTGTGATTGTTGTTTTTCTTGTGATGTATTTGTCTGGCTTTGGTATTGAGGTGATGTTGATCTTAAAAATGAGTTATGATAAAAATTCTTAATGCAATTAATAGACACTAAAAACAATGAATATCAGGGAAATAATTTGGGTGGGAGGGGAATACCAACAGGAGGAGAGAGTGCTATGGAAGAATGTGAATGAGGATTAACATGATTGAAGTAGTATACTTACACACACACACACACACACACACACACACACACATTCAGTAAAGCCAGTTACTAATGGTTTATACCTATAATTCTATCTACTCAGGAGGCTGAAATCTGAGGACTGTTGTTTGAAGCCAGTTATACTACAAAGGTACAGGAGACATCTATCTCCAACTAACCAGCAAAAAGCTGAAACTAAAGGTATGATTCAAGTAGTAGAGTGCCAGCCTTGGGAAAAAAGAAAAAAAAAGCAAGGCCCTTAGTCCAATTTCCAGTACAGGCACAAATAATAAAAGAAACAAGGAAAGGAAGAAGGGAGGGCAGGGAGGGAAGGAGAAACATGGGAAGGAGAAAAGAAAGGGAGGAAACACGACAATGAAACTAGTTGAAATTGTTTTAAGAAGGAGTCATGGGATAAGAGAGAGTGATACAGGTTGTGAGGCTGATTATAAAACATTATACACCTTTATGCATTGTAGTATGTTTCAATATTCCTTTGTATATTTTTTGTCTGTTTTTGTAGGTTTTGAATGAAAGTCTGTTTTGTTGGGTATAAATGTGGCTAACACTGTTCTCCTTAGGTTTCCATTTATATCTATAAATGTATAGGGATACAGGTGGACCCATTGCAACAATGAGATGTACAAGTCATTATGTTGAAAAATGAACTTTACAATGTTGGTGGAGGGGGGGAGTGGGAAGGATTGGGTGGGAGGGTGGGGGGAGGATGGGAAGGGATGGGAAGGGGAAACAAAGGAGGAAGCCACAATGCTTGATAAGAAATGTACTCATTATCTTGCCTATGTAATTGTAACCCCTCTGTACAGTATTTTCACAATAAAAATATTTAAAATTAAAACAAAAACACACAAAAAATTCTTCTTCATTTACTTGAAGTAGATGAGTGTCCTTAAAGCTGAACTGAGCCTTTTATAGAAAACATATAGTTGGATTATGGTTTTTATCATAGTCACGCTATACCTTTGGTTGGCAAGTTTTGCCCACTTACATTTAAAATGATATTGAATAAAGGTGAACACTTGCCATTTTTTTTACTTTTTGGTCTTTCCTTGATCTTTAGTCCTCATTTTACATCTCTAGTTTTCTCATTATTGTCTGTGAAGATAATCCTGGCTTTTGCCTTGGGGTTGCAAAATCAGGCTTATGTAAAATATCTTGCTATTGAACAAGAATATTTAGACATGATAAAAACTTAACTTTAATCTCAGGCATATCTCAACTTCTGAATGTGAGTGCAGAGATTATAGGAATATGCTACCATGACCATATTTGGCATATTTTTTTGGGTTTTGATGCAAGACTGTACGTTTTGTGGGTGTGTTTTTTTCAGTTTTACTTTTGGTGGTAATGGGATTTGAATTTGGTGTCTTATTTTTGCTAGGCTGGTGTAGAACATGGTAGAACCAGTGATCCATGCTTCCAGACCTCTGTGCTCTAGTGCTTTTGTTTAAAAAAATATTTCCAGCCCTGAGTCTCTGACTGTGGTCCTTCAATGAACACTTCCAGCATAGCTATGACAAGTGCATATCACCATATCCAACTTTTAATTCATTGAGATGAAATCTTACAAACTTTTTTCCTAGGTTGGTCTTGAACCATGATCTTTTTGATGTCTATAATCCTTATCCTCAATAAGATTATAAGCATGAGCTCCTCTGACTGGCCCATGGTGTACAAGTTTTTATATTGTGTTTCCAAAGAATTACTGTAGTTATCAATGTTTCTACACATTTCTTTTTTGACTTTTTTTTCTATAGTAATAATTGATGTCCAAACTACTAAGAGGATGTTGGATATTCTGAATTTCATGATGTATTTACATTCATTTCTGTTAGATTTTTTAATTTTCATATTGCTTATGAAGGCTATAATTTCATGTTTCACATTGCTTATGAAGGCTATAATCTCCTGATATATTTTTATCAAATTCTTTATTTCCAACACTTTTGATATCATCTGCATTCATTTCCGGAAGGCCACCTTGATAGGTTCCAACAGTAAGCAATTATGAATAGAACTTCTACAATCTACAAGTGTGCACATGAGTGTATAGTACGTGTGTGTGCACACACACATGTGTGTTTAGGTTTTTCTGATCACGTTTCTTTTCATTTTGGGAAATAGCAGGGAAAGTAATGGCTAGCAAACAAGGGTATATGTAGTAATGCAAGAAACAGTGAAGCTGTCTTCCAAGTGGTCCTGGAACTGTATGCCTCCTGAAGCAATGAATGAGTGATTCTGAGGCTGCATGTCCTCAACCAGGACTTGGGGTTGTCAATGTTTGCAGTTTTGACCATTTTACTAAGCGTGTAGTGGTATAGTATCTATTTTATCATGGCTTTATCTATTGACATTTGAAATTGAAAATAATTTCTCAGTCTTTCTGCTATACACTTTTAACTATTATTCAAGCAATTCTGAATGTTTTTCAGATTATTATAAGATCTGAATGGAGCTGAAGAATCATGATGACTCCTTCCTTCTTCCCTCCTTTTCTTCTTTTCTTCCTTCCTTTCTCCCTCTCTCTTTCCCTTCTTCCCTTCCTTCTTCCATCTCTCGCCCCCTTTCTCTTTCTTTCTGTTTTTTTTCTTTTTCATGGTATTATAAATTGAACCCAAGGTTTCATTCATGACCCACTCCCTTACTTTATAGTTTGCTTTTGAGAAGTCTCACTTCTCTAGATCTTTCTACCTCTGGCTCCCAAGTAGATGGGCTTACAATCCTGCACAATACTTCTTACACTTTTTTCCTTTATTGAGTCTAACAGAGTTTTAACTCAGAACCTGCTGGCTCCTAAGCACACACCACTAAGCCATACCTGCATCCTTGAATTTTGTTCACTATTGTTAAGATAGTGTCTTGATTCCTGCCCATGTCAGGATGATTGGCAGCTATGACAACAAGACATACAACTTATTGTCAAGAAGTGGTCTTGTGAACATTTTCCTTCTCAGACTGGTGTTGAACTCTGATCCCAACATTTTCAGCTTTCCAAGTAGCTGGGATGAAAGGAATGAGTGATAGTGATCAAATATGGCTCCTTGGGCGTGGGGAGGGGGAGAAGACACCAAAAAAACTATTTAACCATTTCCCAAGAAAAATAGCAAGATTTATCACCTATGACAAGTTAGTTTGACATGAAGCAGCGTTCTTAAAAAAATCACACTCAATTTTACATCATGAGACTTTGTTTCAGTTTATGCTTATCTATGAGAAATGCACGGTTTCATATTACTGGCTGTGATATGACTTGATACTACACTTCTGGAAGTTACAAAGGGATGCTAATATGAATGGCGTCCTTTAAGAATCGGTACTTCAGTTGAATATCTTGTGAATGTACAGTCCAAGTAGTGTCTGCAAAACATGACTGATAGTGTACTATTTTATCAGAGAAGAAAGAGTCATGTGTTCAGAGAGCTCAATACCAGCATAGACAATCTATAGCCTCAGTTTCCCAGTTTACTGTACCAATGACAAAACATAAATGAGGCTGTCACTAGAAAATATTACATTTTTATATTAAATTTGAACTCAGGCATCTTGCTTCCCCAAGGTCAGATTGGCCCATATGAGTAGATTTCTTTGGGAAACTGAACCATTTTATTACCTAGAGATCTTAAGAACGAGGTTAAATTGTTCTGGTAGTGTGTCAGTGCTCTCTGACCCTGACTGAAAACAAAATAATGTTACTTTCTGCCTTGTGATGCTTTAAAATTAGCTTTTATGTTTGAATGCTATTCCTGTACACTGTATTTACATAGCAGAGTTAATAACTTCTTGATTATCTTAAGGATTATAAGAAAACATTTGGATAAACAAGAATAGAAAAGGATTTCAAATCATTTTTGGATCTCATGAAACACCTGATATGGTTTATCCTTCTATGCTAGCTAAAGCTCTTAAACTATTTCTGCCCGACGCTATTATTGTTCATGAAAAATGAAAAAAATATATACTTGACCAGTCCTTGTCAAAATAAATCAAGGCCTGTTAATTTCCACATGCACTTAAAGAGAAAGAAAATTATGAGACATCATTTTATATAAAATTACTCCAAATATTGCATTTTCATTGCATAAGAGGGGAGAAAAATGAATCAAGTATCAGAAAAAATTATTCTCTTTTATTACAGTCATTTTCTCTTCTAAAGAGATAATTGCATATAGCTTAAGAGGCAGGAGTGTGAGTCAGAAAGAGAAAGTGATTTCAAAGACCAAAAGTTAGCATTTGCTTACATGATGCCTCTGTATGAGACACACTCTCAATAGAGAACACAATTGTACTTTTTTATCATGAAGACTGGGTAGGTGACCCATGAAAGCTACAAAATATAAAAATAATCTCTTTTCCATTAGACTCAGGATTATAACTTGTTGTCTTTTAGAGAGTGAAACTTGATTGAAGCAATTGTGTAATTTTAGCTACATTCTTCTTCCCACATCTCTTATTTTTGTCTCTTAAAAACTGATCATCTTTCTTTCTTTTATTAAGGGTGTGATGGTAGAGGATGAAAATAGCTATATTAATACAAATTTAATACAGTAAGTACTATTAACGAGTTTAAATCACCTGGTAACTTAGAAACTTAAGAAAAATGAGTAGAAGAATAATAAATTATGAAAAGATACTTTCTTAAACTTCTCACAAATAAATAAGTAAGATGGTTCTTGTACCCAAGATCTTGAATAAAAACAGACATGTACAAGCACAAACATACACTTACACATAGAAGGAAAAAAAATAAGCAAGAAAATCTTTCTAATAGCTTGCTTTATGAACACAGCCACTCTCCTGTGCCAGTAACTACCGCTCGCCAAATAAAACACCACCATCCTACAAGGAAATGGCTAGCTAAACAGAAAGTGCAATGAATCTGCCTCTGCCATGAAGTTCCCAGTGCCAAACATTCCTATAGAGGCTTTTTGTTGTGTAGGACATTCTCAGGATTGGTTTCTCAGTGTCATTGTAAATGACAAATGACTAGCCAAAGTTTTGGCCGAGGGTAGTAAGGAAGTCAGTTTCCTCCTGAAAGGATCCCAACAGGTTCAATAGCTATCAGAAGAGAGCTTCTAAATATCCAAGAGAGCTTGCGTGAATTCTCTGGTGAGTTGGTGTGTTACTTTTTATAAGCATCCAGAATTTGCTATTCTGATTCTTTAAAGAGTTTGGGGAAAAATGCAATCCAGAATTTGAGAATAAGAAATCTTTTTCTTATTCTTAAGAAGACTAACTTTAGCTTTATTTTCACCTTCAAATAAAATGTCTGGGAATTTTATAACCAGGTGAATCAACATAGCAGACAGTTCAGAAGGTCCCAATGTTATTGATTTCATAAAGCATTCATCATTGGGTTAAAACTCATTCATTCTTATATTGTAAGTGTTCTTGTCTATCATCCTTTGAAAAGGTTTCAAATATACTTATATACTTTATAGTCAATAATTTTATTCACCATTATCAATTATTCTAAATATATATAAGATATGGAATGGAGCAGAATTATATGTAATTACTTCCTGGATCAAACAAGCATGAATGTGGAATATATGTTTTACTTCTTAAATGATTGGAATACAAATTTTAAAAAAACTAAATCTTTAACAAAGTTTCAATTATTTTTCTTTTTAATATCCTAGTCTCAAATCCAGGAAAGAAGGTAAAATTAAATAACATAGACACCTTCCAACAGGAATGACATTTAACCACACAAGAATGAATTACCATGAATCTTAAAATAGCAGCATCTGTAAGCAGAGAATGGAAACTTTTATTAGGAATTACTTTCAGCTGAAAAAACTTAATATGAATACAGCAACAGAACTACTTGCTCATCTATTTCACGAATTGAAGTTCTTACATTGTAACTCAGGAACTTATATTTTTTCTAGTCCAGATTATGTGTGTATGTGTGTGAATGTACACACACAGATATAGACACAGACATGCACATGTGCACGTGTACACACACACACACACACACACACACACACACACACACATGAGCAAATGAGCAAAGGGGTTTGAAATCAAGACTTCTACTTGTTAGGCAGGTGCTCTACTACTTAGTTATGCGATATTTCAGCCCTGTCATTGATCATGTTTGAGATAGAGTCTTTCTGCCTAAGCATATACCTGCACTTCAGTGTGCCTATGTTAGGCTTCCTGTTTGTGCTGGATATCAACCATATGCCACAACATTCAGCTTGTCTCTGCTGAGTCGGAGTCTGACGTATTTTTCTGAACACATTGGCTTGGAGACACCATCCTCCCAGTCTGAACCTCCCACATTAGCTTTGGGTGTCGGGTGCATAGCATACTGGCCAGCTATGGATTGAGAAGGGGATTCAACAGCTTTTCTGCCTGGGGTTGCTTTGACCAATGATTCTCTCATTCACAGCCTCCCAAGTAGTTAGGATTACAAGCTGGAGCCTCACTTCCGGGTAGAAGTTTTCTTTCTTGTTCTCATTAAGAGAATTTCAATACAGATCTGTTCAAACAAGATTGACATCTAAGTTGAAGGTTCTTAGTAGACACAAGTCAGCACTATGGTAAGAATTTGAGAACTGGGATTGAAAATTTCATCAGCTGTTCTTGAGTATCTGTCATACCAAACATATCTATCCACAAAGGAGTTATTTCATTTTACTGTTGTTTTTTGATTATTTAAACATATATCAGCTTATCTGCTATTACCATAGATTACTTAAGTTTTTACAGATAACGAATCTGTTCTCTGAAGTGAAAACACAAGATAATTTTGTGGAGAATATTTAAAGGAATATGGTCATTGAAAAGAAGGATTCAGTGTGTTTATACCAGTAGTAGTGTTTTTGGAATATGTGCATATGCATATAAATGTGTTTAGAGAAATGGTTGTTTCTTCAGGTTAGTCTGTAAGAAAGGTGAAATATTCAATAATGAATTTGAGAAAAACAGCAATCAACTGTTTATTATTTCATTTATTCACTGGATAACTAGGGAAGATATGAAGACAACGATGAATTTCCTAGTAGAGTTTCTCTATCATTTCACTAGACAAATTAAGTGGCACAAGTGCATTAAGAAAATGATTGCATCAACAATGAGAAGTACAAGTTGTTATGTTGAAAACAAACTTTACGACTTTGGGGGGGGCAGGGAGGATTGGTTGGGGGGGCAAGGGGAGGATGGTAAGGGGAAACAAAGGAAGAGGCTACAATGCTTGATAAGAAATGTACTCATTTTCTTGCCCATGTAATTGTAACCCCTCTGTACAGTACTTTCACAATAAAAAAAATTTTTTTTAAAAATGTACTCAATATCTTGCCCATGTAATTGTAACCCCTCTGTACAGTATTTTCACAATAAAAAATTAAAATTAAAAAAAGAAAAGAAAGAAAATGATTGCATCCTCCAGTCCCTGTGGGATTAACCCCCCTCACCCAGCCCCCTGTCACAGCCACTACTCCAGTTGGCAGGCAAGTACCTCACTGTCCTTCACAAATGTCTCCTTCCAGCCCCTCTGCCTTTGAGTGTGTTTTGCCTTGCAGCTGAAAAGTCTTCCAACTTGCTTTCTAATTATCCAAATCCTTCATAATCCCCCTACCAAAATTAGGTCACACTTTCTGCTCAAAACCTTCCCCCATTTCTCTACTATTTACTTCTTTGTTATCTAAATTCCTTTAGGACAGATAGCTCTCCCACCCTGCTTAGCACTAGTGATTTAGTGTCTGCAATCCTTCTCTCTATGCACAGAGCAACTTAGAATTCTCCCCCAAAGGGATAGCAAAGCCCATGCTCCTCATGTCTGTATGTGCTCAGCCTCGGCCTCCATGTGTCCTCCCAACCCTTCTTGCTCTTGGCCTGCAGTGCAGATCTAGAACTGTGCTTCAGGAAACTCTGTTGTGTGTAGAGAAATAGCATTCCAGAGAATAGAGATCTGGAGTAAAAAAAAAATGTCAGCAACTGAAAAAATAAAAATGAAACAACAAAGCAAAACACACTCAAATCAAACAATTTTTTTTAAATTTTTATTAATTACGTTTTTTATTGTGAAAATACCATACAGAAGGGTTACAATTACATGAGCAAGGTAATGAGTAGATTTCTTATCAAGCATTCTTGCCTACTCCTTTGTTTCCCTTCCCATCCCTGCCTTCCCATCTCCCCTGCCACCCCTCAACCCCTCCACCCCTCCCCAACCAAAGTTGTAAAGTTCATTTTTCGACATAACGACTTGTACATCTCATTGTTGCAATGGTTCCACCTGTATCCCTATTTAAACGATTTGTTTTTTCCCTTCCCCTCCACAAATTATACCAATATCAAATAAAGTGAAAACAGGGGTTATACCTTTGTATGTCTCTCCCAAACATTTTTATTAATTTAATGTAAATTTTTGTTAATATTTATTTGGGGTAATAGTTGGATTTGGGACTCAGAGTCTTGTTCTTTTTACATGATTACTTTACCTCTGAGCCACACCTACAACTTGTTAGTGCATTTTTTTTTTACTGAAATAAACCTGTTATTTATTAGGCTAATTCCTAACATATGCTTTTAGAAATACATATTTTCAGACTATTACAGAGTTTGGTACTTTTAGAGTTAAGAATACATGAATGAGGGCTGGGAAGGTGGCTCAGTGGTAGAGCGCTTGCCTTGCATGCGTGAAACCCTGTGTTCAATTCCTCAGCACCACATAAGCAGAAAAAGCCAGAAGTGGTACTGTGGCTCAAGTGGTAGAGTGCTATCCTTGAGCAGAAGAGCTGAGGAACAGTGCGCAGGCCCAGAGTTCAGGCCCCATGACCAACAACAACAACAAAATAATAATAAGTAAAATAAATTTTAAAAAAAGAATACATGAATGAAAGAATATATCTAGAAAGGAATAAGTTGAGACTTCATTACAATACTTTGCTCTATCAAAAAAACAGAAATTTCATTTTTCTCCTTTCTCTAATTTTTCAGTATCATTAATCCAGTTGTTAAGATTATTCCCTTTTACTAGAATTATATCTAAATTAAGAATAAGAATTCCAAAGGTAGTTTAATAGAATGCATATTGCCTTTCATTTCTTCAGCTTTCACGGGTAATTTTTGAAATAGGGTCTTATTTCCTGCCTGGTATACAATCTGGCTCTTTTAGGGTTCTTGTACTAGAATGACAGATGTGCACTATTGCTCCCAGGTATTGGTTGAGAAGGGTTCCCATGTATATGCCTGGGCTAGTAGTCTACAGCAATGATCCTCCCCAAATTAGCCTCCCAATTATTTGGGAATATAGGAATAAGCTACTGACTCTCTGTCTCTCTCTGTCTCGCTATCTCTCTTTGTGTCACTGGTCTCTTTCTCTCGGTCTATCTGTCTCATTCTAATTTTTGTTTTGTTTTTTACTTTGGCGGCATTGGGATTTGAATTCACTTTATACTTGCCCAGGTTGTTTGCCAGCTGGAGCTCAGTCATTTCACTCTAATCCTGCTTTTTGTTGGTTAAATAACCAACTATTTAAATAAAATAGTCTTGTCTTTTCTTCCTAGGCTGACCTTGGATTATGATCCTCTGGATCTCAGCCTCTAGAATAACGGAGATTATAGGTGTGAACTCCAGCTCCTGACTTTTTAAAGATAATCACATCATTCCAGTTTTTTCCTAAATGTTTATAGTCTCAGTTCTTCGTGTAATCCTTTGCCTCTAAATTGTTTGGTTGCAAAACAATCTGTGACTTACATAGATGTTATAGGGAAGATTTAATTTAATACCTCTTTATTGAAAATGAACTCTGTCAGTTCTTATGTTAGGATGTTCAGTAGATAAAATGATGAGATAAGATGGTCTTCATAGCAGCCTGAGGACTTGAAGAGTTTCTCTAAATAATCTCCTACCATAAGGTTTTGGTGATATCTAGAACCTAAGTATTTCTGTTTTGCACACACACACACACACACACACACACACACACACACACACACTGAGTTCATATGGAGCCTGATTCATTATTTTGAATCCTATTGACTTTTCCCCCTAACCTCTTCTTGCTTGTACAAGCCTTATTTCCCATTATCCCTGAATTCCGGAATAATAGTCCTTGTTGAGTATTTTTTCCCTAGGTTTTAGTCGACAAGGGCAGCAGCATCAGGCAAATACTTATAAGTATATATGCATTCCTAAAAGCTCAAAAAGTTTGGAAGGTAGAAACTGTTCTCCTACCAAATGTATGCATAGAAAATTGAAGGAATCATGAAATTATTGATTGTATTTAGAGACATATTTTTGCCAAAATTTGTGGTGATTTTAGAATGATGCTTTCTCAAGGCATGAGCTGTGAATGTAGCAGTTTTAGGGAGAGGGCTTATTCTTTCTGAAAGCATAGAAACATGAAAGCTCTGGGGATAGGGAACTACCTGACCAAGTGTGGAAATGTTGCAGGCCCTACAATGTGCAATTGCTGATGGGATCATGGAGCCTACACAGCCATTCCTGGGACTCTGTTCATCTGGGCTGTGATTACAACAAACTCTATTAAGAGACTTAGTGATTATAATAATGCCTACATGCATTGTTTAGGTAAAAAGAGGAGCCAATATTTAGATGAATTGGAAAAGAAGTCATTGGTGGAGGCCTTTGAGAAAGAAACTCAAATCAAGCCTGAGTAGTATGATGGAAAAACAAAAACAAACAAACAGAAAATAGTTGTCACAAAGCTAAGAGAATCCAAAGATTCACAGTCAGGCAGAGAGAAAAAGAAACATGTAAATTTCTTGTTAGTCACAATTTGTACATGCCAACTTCAGATATTAATTATGCAGTTTCGATAAACCACTCACATTTTTCATTTTCACTTATTGAATTTAAAAAATTTTTAATCAGAGTGTTAACTCTACCAAGTCACGATTGTCAAGACTTAAAATTCCAATTATTATTTTTTCCCTCCTGGAAGTATACTAGCAATAGATTTAGGTCATTTGTGTTGTGTATCCTCTATTTCCTGTAGGGAAATATTACCAAGAACAATAAAGCTCAGACTTCTGATATAGATGAAGACATTGGTCCTGTGCTTATGAGCTGCTGGATCAAATATGTACTAGATCCTCCAGAAAGTCACAAGAAACAAGGTTTCAAGGGAGCTTCCCAAATGCCTAATTCACTGCAAAGACTTTGTACAAATTGTATCCAATGTCTGGACAAAGAACTGTGATCTTCAGAATATTTTTTGTTTAAATATATGCCCATGCTCTGTGTTGGGTTGGTGTTTCCTGATACAAGTGAGCTCTTCTCCTCTAATTCCACCCTTGTCTTTGCTGAGGAGATGCAGCATTTATTGGGTTGCACTCATGGCTACTTTCCCATTTGGATCTTCCTTGTTAGTCCAGCGGGAAGAATGGCAGTACACTAAAGGGATGGAGTACACATTCTCTTCTTCCCTCCTGCGGGCATGAATTTAGCAATTGCTCTTTTGTTTTACAATTGTCTTAGAGCTCTTGGTATAATTGCTGTGTCCATCATACACAACACGGGGTTGTTTATGTGCTCTGGTCAGCTCCAGAGTGCCTCCTCTGCTTTTCTTTTTACATCATCCTCTTGCATTATTGTAAGTAACTCTTCTTGCTCCTTTCCTCAGTTTCCCCTATCTGTATGAATGAGCTACTTCCTGCGGGTGCCTGGCAACCCCCATTGATCATATCCTTTAGCTCATAGCAAGATAATTGAAAACAATCAGCCAGCTCCCTACAACTAATATATTTCAGGTCATTTGAGATTCATTATCTGATTTAGATACATAAAATAATGTTCTCCTCCTAAGTCACTCCCTCAATTCCACTTAATTCATGAAACAGATATGAAAGTATGTGTGCGCATGTGCATATTTGAAGCTGGTATTTCTAGCCAAACTTTAAGTTCTCTTCAACTCTCCTGAATCTTATCTAGTTTTTCCAGGAGACTTTTGAGGTTCAGGATTTTATTTAGGTGCATTGAGTCTCTTTTAAACTATCTTTTTATATATTAAAATATTTTCTTTCTCTTATTTGCAAATACAAGTGCTAGCATTCAGTCTTACTTGGTTTTTTTCACTCAAGGCTGTCATTCTGCCACTTGAGCCACATCTCTACTTTTGGCTATCAACTAGTTAATTGGGGATAAGAATCTGGTAGACTTTTCTTCCTGGGCTGGTTTGAACCTTGATCCTCATATCTCAGCCTCCTGAGTAGTTATCATTACAAATATGAGCTATCAGTGCCAGGTAGTAAATCATAATTCTTAATAATATGAGTACATTGTACTTTTGACCCCACAGTATATGACATTTTTGTAGTGTTGTATTTTTTTTCCTATCTGATTTCCCTGTCTCTTTGCTTTTCTTCTACCTTAGTATTTCTCATATGTTTGCCTTCCTAACCCCTGTCTTCTTTTTTTCTGTTTAGAGATATTCTCAATCAAATTTAACCTCTCTCTTTCATTCAGTTTTGACTCTTTGAAAAAAGATACCTAAAGAAAGCTCAACCAACTGCCCTGCTACTCAAAATGATCTGACTCTATCCTGGACTGAAGAAGGGTTAGTGACTCATTTACCATTTAAACTTATGTCATTATTCTGATTTTGTGTTTCCCTGTGTCGGGTCTTCGTCTGTCCCAGGAAAGATAAAGGTAAGTGTGGCCTCTTGCCCATTCCCCAGCCTCTCTCAGCCCAGGAAACAATCAGACACAGTGGGAAGTCAACTCAAGCAGGAATAAATTCATTTATTAACACAGAGCAAGCCCTTTTCAAAGCCAAAAAGAGCAGGTGGCATGGCAGGGGAGGAAGAGGAACCAATCACTGTCAAGGTCACACCCTATCATGCACCTAAGCTTCCACGGGCTGGTTATGCACTGAACATAAAGCAAATTGGGCTCTGCCCACTCAACTCCCTGTCAGCGCCATCTTTGCTGCCCATGTGCTCTACAGATTCCCCCTTTTTTGTTTTAATGGCAGACTCACCTCCCAGTTCGTTATCCTTTTCCTGCCTCTGTAAAGGTTATTTTAATAGGATTACATTGGTAAGGATAGCATTGGCCATGCAGGGGGTTCGAGGCAAGTCTGGGGGTTGAGATTCCACAGACAAGGATAGGGAGGGCTCTTGTGCATGATCCAAGAGCCCGTCCCAGTTATCTCACATCCCCACCTAGCACAGTAATAAACATAAGTTTTTTACAGTTAGAAATGTCCGAAGCAGTTTGATTAATTCCTGGGCATATATAAAAGTCAGTATCTCATAACGTTGTCCTCTTCAGAACATGGGAGCAGCCTGGGTATTGGGAGTTCCACACATGCGGCATGGTGCATCCTCATGGGCCCCCACACTCAGGTCATTCTACTATAGTCCAGAGAAACAAGGAAAATTTAAAAACAAACTGCAGACATACCAAAGCAATCCTGGGCACCTGGTGTCTTTTAAGTAAGCCAGTTCCTTGTATGTGCCTTTAAGGGAGCACAGGGATCAAGATGACCTTTGAGCTTTACTGTCAGCTCCCAATGGCTCCCAACATCTCTCCCCCCACCCCCCCACCCCCATCTTTTGTTTAAAGAAGCAAAGCAAACCTGCCTGTCTTAGGTTGGGTGGATCACCTTGTCTGCCTTACCCATCATTGGGAACTTCTTCAGAGCGAAGCTGAAGGCCCTGTCTTAAGTTGGTCAGACTGACACCCCCTCTTACCCATCTCTGGCTGCGATTCTCCTTGGAGTTTGATCCTATGTAACTGGCTGGCTAAGCTCAAAAGAGTTTTGCAGTGCATGTATAATGCAAGGAAGGCATAGAAAAACGATCAGCAAAAGCATTACCAGTCCAAGAAATGTCATTAGCAGTCCTTTAACATTAGTCAAGGATAGGATAGCAGTCTTTGCCATTTCAGAGTCCAGAGGTGGGGCTTGTTCTAATCCAGCTATTTGCCCTGTGGGGTTGAGAAAGATCTAAACTGGAACCATAACAAAAGGTGGTTGTTTAACAATAAGTATGGATTCAATAATGTGGCTATACGAGCAATTAGTAAAAGAACAATTAGAGTAGGTAACATTAAAATAATTAGCTCCTACAGAAATATTAAATGGTCCATACATAATGACATAGGGTGGTGACCAAAATGAAGGTCAGGCCACCAGGTCGAAGGGACATCTTCTCTTGTGGTGCTATTTATGATTGCTGCATTGCCAGCGCTGATCACTGCCCAGGTCACCCGTTGAGGTTGATGCAGATTCCATAGGGCCATTGCCAGGACTGGGAGGGTCAGGACAGCCAACAGCTGGAATATCGCCATCTGCAATTGTTAGAGAACACAAGAGCTTCTCAAGGGCTGGTTGCCTTTGGGGATGGTTAGTCGTTATCTTTCTGGCTTTCCTCTTTTAAACACAAACTTTGGCCACTATAGCCATTTTTCTTTCCTTGTTGGTTAGTTTATCCTTGCGCATCCTCCTGTATAGAAGAGATGGGTAAACTTAAGGTTCCTGGCAGGGATCCAAATGGGGGCTGTCTCCCCTATGGGAAAAATGCATACAAATCCCCTGCCCATGGTAACTAGGGGGTCAGCTCCTCTCCATTGTTGTGTCAGGGGATCCTTCCACCTGACTTTTACTTTGGGCTTTGGGTTTAGTTGTCCCCAGTGCTTCTGAAATCTGGATTCAGTTGCCCCTTTTGAAAAATTTAAAATGTTAATTGTAAACAAAGCTATCTGTAACTGTATACGGGGGCTAACTCCCCCTTTTTTGTTTTATAGGCTAGCAGAATGCAAATTAAAGGGTTTTTGAATGTCCTGAAGGACCGTAATTATAGCCAGCATTTCTTTATATTGTGCTGACCCTTGACAAGGTTGAAATCTTTGTTGGCTCGGGGTCTTTTGTTGCTCCTCAAAGGCTGCTTATGCAGAGCCTGCTTTGCCTCCATCAGTAAAAACATGGAGGGCGCCAGAAATAGGCATAGGAGAAAATAGAGATGGCATTTTGAGGGGAAGTCGTCATAACATGACAGTCCATTTGTATGTCCCATAATGGCAGTCAATTTGGCCTAGAAACCCCTCCAAGGAGAGAGCAAGGCAAGTATTGGTTCAAGTGAGCCACTCAATGTCTGCCATCTGAAAAGGAAAAACAATGGAGTGAGGGTCGAGGCCATAATGCCTTTGGGATTGGGTCCTTCCCTTGACGATAGCATCTGCAAGTTGGTCTGCCTGAGAGTACACCCGAGGCGTGCCCCCAGGGGAGTGTGAACCCACTCTAATGGCTCCCCCTTTTGAGTTAAAACTGCAGAAATCAACGTAACACCTGCAAACAACCAAAGGGAAATGGGCTCAAAAATAGAATACCTCTTCAGGGAAACTTCATCCAGGGCTTTTTGGAACTGCAAAAATATTGCCCGATGGTAATAACTTCTTTAGGTGTCCTGTCTTTTAGTAGGGCAAATAAGGGCACAATACTATCTTTAGGGACAGAAACTCATGGCAACAGCCAATTGATTTCCCCTAAAGACTCTGAAGTTGGCTTAAGGTTAGAGAGGCTGTAATATCCAGCAAAGGCTTAAGGGGGCTGGCCTGAGTCAAGGTAAGGTGGGTCCCGAGCACCTTAAAAGGAGGTACCGTTTGAATTTTATTGAGGGCTATGGTAAAGCCCCCCTTTTTTAATATGGCAAGAACCTGGGCCAGAAGGCCCTCCAGGCGGCTAGGGTCTTGGTGCCCCAGAATTATATCATCCATGTAGGCATAGGCAAGGAAGGTATCTCAACCCAGCACAGGCCCTAAAAGTGTGGCCAAGTATTGTTGGCAAAAGGCCAGGCTATTAGCTATTCCCTGTGGCAGCACTATCCATTCAAACCTCTGATCAGGCTGGGAAAAATTAAGAGAAGGGATGGAGAAAGCAAACTTCTCTCAGCCATCTAGATGCAGGGGGATAGAAAAAAACAATCTTTAATATCAATCACAACCAAGGTATATTCTGAAGGTATAGCAGGAGTCCAGGGCATGCCTCTTAGGGGCATTCCTACTAGCTCCATCCTTTCATTTACCTTAGGCATATCTTGGAGCATAGGCCAAGCCCAGGAGGCTTTTTGAATAACGAATATGGGTGTGTTCCAAGGACTCATAGAAGGGTGTATATGCCCAAGGTTTATCTGTTCCTCCACCAGAAGGTGGAGGGCTATAAGTTTAGGTTAGGTCAATAGCCACTGCTCCACCCAGATTGGGCTTCCCAGCTTCCACCTAAGGGGAAGTACTGGGGGGGGCAGTGGCCTTTAAGATTTGGGGTACACCCGAGCAGGTCCCCTATGTTCTTCTCTGTAATTATGAAAGTTAAAAAAATCCTTTTCCTTAACTCCCTCTAGATCCTGTTTAAGCCTTTGTGCTTCTTCCCCATCCAGGATATCATCATAGGATGCTCGATGGTCTCTAGTGACCACAGCATCCATTTGTCGTAGCATGTCTTGCCCTAGTAAATTGGCAGTGAGGTTTTTTGCTACTAAAGGGCATATCTTTCCCTGTTCTCCATCTGGGCTAGTCCATTTCATAAGGGCAACAGTCTCTTTGGACTGGGAGTTGCTCCCTACCCCAATATCGGGGGCCCGTGTGCAAGCTTCCAGTCCTAGGGCACTTCCTCCTCCCTGAGTATGGTTTGATCTGCCCCAGTGTCAATTAAGCAGTGAAACCTCTTTCTGTCTATGAGAATACTCATTTTAGGGTGGAGTCCTTCCACCAGGGGGACGGTCCAATGGGCCTGCCACAAGGGTGCCTAGGCCTCATAGCAGAGGGGGTTCCTCCTTGAGTTAACAGGGCTGGAGGATGCCCCTCCCCTAGTTTAAAGACTTCCCATCTAAATCAAACTTAGATTGGAAATCCTTTTTCCAATGGTATCCCTTCCTGCATCTGGGGCAGGGTGTAGGGGGCAGTTTGGACACCCCGGGCCAGTTGGCGGGGGATTGTTGTAAACAGTCCCTCTTAAAGTGCCCCTCCTGCCCGCATTTAAAACAAGTCCCTCTCCCTGATGGTCTTGGGGTTCCTTGGCCCTTGACTGCCAGCGCCTGGGTAATAGCCTCAGTCATTGCAGATATCTGAGCCTGTAAAGCTAAAGCTAGTGATTGAGACTGATGCTGTTGCGTTCCCACATCCTGTGAGGCCACCACCCATCTGCTCAGGGAACTCTCTCTCAATCCTGCACAGGCCATGCGGTGGTCTGCATTCATCCCTTCCCAGATCAGCAGCTTTACAAACTGATCTTGGAGGTTCCCTGCCGGCAGCTTGCAGTGAACGCTCTGTTGGACTCGGTCTATAAAATCAGGTAGAGGCTCACCCGGTTTTTGTCTCACTCCTGCTATGGGGGACTCAGTAGGCCCATCATCTAGTTTGTACCATGCGGCAAGTCCTGCCTGCCTCACCTGGTCACAGAACACAACAGGTATTGTGGCCTGTTGGACGCCAGTGGAGTAGGCTTCCCCCATTCCTGTTAACATGGCATAAGTAATAGGTATCCCGTGTTGAGCCTGCCAGTTATTCTCCACTCGCACTCTACATTCCTCCTTAAAGAAAGCACACCATTTAATAAACTGAGAGCTAGTGAGGACAGCTTTGGCCACATCCAGCCAGTCATTAGGGACACATGGGTGATAACCAATGTCCTGTAATAGAGTCTGGACCCATGGAGAGTTCAGGCCATCCTCTGCCACCACCTTACAGAACTCTTTAAGATCCTTAGCTTCCCATGGATACTGTTCCAAGGGCCTGTTAGCTCCTGGAGCCAGATTGACCAGATACGCTTAGGGAAGTGAATCCTGTGGCCTAGGGTTCAGGCTCTTGGGTGGCCCTTCCCTTCCAGGGTAGGCCTCCGAGAAGGTTACTTCCCCAGCCCTCGGACACTCCATGGAAGGTTGGTAGGGGTCTGGGTCTTGCAGGTCCCTCTCGCAGGTCACGTAGGGCACTGTACCTCCCACCCAATTGGGGGAATAGGAAGGGGGCCTACGACTGTCAGGGGCACCTGAGTCAGAGGGGGTAACTTTCACCCTTGTTTTGACTTGCACTATGCATGTTTCAGTATTCTTTCGGTCAAATTTGACCCATTCCTTTTCCTTCGCACTTCCCAAGTCCTCCTTTACTCCTTCTAGGCCTAATGTTGACTCATCATCCTTCTTCTGTGAGATAGCATTACCCATACTAAGGGTTTCACTTACCCTGAGAGACCGCTTAGCCTCAGCCGGTATCTTTTCCTTTTGTGCCCCATTGTTGAGCACCAGATGTCGGGTCTTCATCTGTCCCATGAAAGACGGACAGGGTCCAAGGAAAGCTAAGTGCGGCCCGTGCCCGTTCCCCAGCCTCCCTCATCCTGGGAGACAATCAGATGCAGCAGGGAGTCAACTCAAGCAGGAAAAAACTCATTTACTAACACAGAGCAAGCCCTATCATGTACCTAAGCTTCCATGGGCTGGTTATGCACTGAACATAAAGCAAATTGGGCTCTGCCCACTCAACTCCCTCTAGCACCATATTTGCTGCCCTGTGCTCTACAGGGCTCTGCCCACTCAACTCCCTCTCAGGCCATCTTTGCTGCCCATGTGCTCTACGTCCCTGTGGCTGTAGGATTTTTACCCTTTATTTCCACCCATGTTAGGTACATTGTCTTCAAATTTTAGATTTCTCCCAACTGTCAGCTTTTCATTCTAAACAGCTTCTTGTCTTTGGGATGTGTGTGAAGCTATGCCTTTCATTGCCTTAGTCAAGGCAGGCTTCCAGAGAGGGACGCTATGCATGCATAAAAAGCCTCTGTTTCAGTCCATGTTTGAGCCATGAGTGAGATCTTGGAAAGAAATGTTCCATGATTATGTGAATTATTAGGACCTGGCATAAGATTTCACTTATAGACTCCCATGGATTGCTCTATATGTCAACAACTATCATACACACACAATATTATCTTGATATCGGCTGCTGCCATAATAACTGCAATGATGTATCAGCTCCTCAAGTGATAGAGATAAATCACTTTGGGAGACCTCATTCATTCTGGTTTTTAACAGACAGTTGGGGTTTTATTAATATACTTTGTGAGGATGAAGTGTTTTATCAAATGCAAATCTGTGTTCTCCTTCATAAAGAACCAGTGGAAATTGAGGGGTATAAAAACACCAAAGTAATGTGAGTTAATACTATTTAAACACAACTCTCGTGTTCACTGTATTATTTATGTGAGCTGCCTATGAAAAGGGTTGCAAGGGTAGGCTGTTTTTGTTGGGGATTATTTAAAGTAAGACTGTAAGATTTCTGAGACTCAACTTGCTGTTTCAGTAAATTAAAATGCCATTTATCATTATCTTCAACGTCATGTAATTCTCAACACCAGCTATGCTGCAGCTCAGCTGGGAATCATAGGGAATAAGGTCAAGGGAAATGGCACCTCCTCTCAGGGGCATGCAGTAGGTGCAAATGATGTGCACAGATGTACACCATCCTGATGCTCAGGGTCTTACACATTACACACTCGGGCCAATTTCCCAAAACATGCAGAATAAGCCTATACCATCTGAGAATTTACAACCCTACAGGAATAGAGAAAGATGAGTGCTCAAATATTTGTTAGAAGCCAACAAGTTGACATGACATTCCATTGATATACATAAGTATACCAAGATGAAAGGTAACTGGATGTGCCTTACTTAATAGAAAAACTTACATATTTCGATTCAATAATTCTATTTTTAGGAATTTTTTAGCACTTTGACATAATCACAATGTTCCATTGATTTCATGAAACAAGTATGATATAACCTCTTGTTTGTCTTCTTGCTGAAGACTAGAGTCAGGTTTCTCACTAGTCTTTTGCTGAGTCTATACATTGGAATGCTACACAACTTTGAAAACAGTGAAGATATTCTGTACACACAAATACAGAAACATCTTCCATTAAAAACAATTATACATAATTGTGCAGAATATGGGTTTTTTTTGGAAAATGTAAAGATAGGCAGTCAATGTGCATGGTCAAGCTACACAATATCCATGATGATCAAGTTTCTTAAATTTACTATCTTTTTGTTCTGTGGTATTTTTTCCAATTAATAATTGGTCAGTAAAAATATATTAATCACCTTTTATTATATACATATATACAATGCACATACATAAGAAACAAATCTCAAATGAATTTCTAACTCTACAAAGGAATATTTTAGGGTAATCAGTGATGACTATTCCTTTTTAATGTGTGCAGTCTATAGAAACTCATGTGTTGTGTGCCATGTTTCTACCTGCAATGTAATCTACTGGCTCCCTTTCTATGTGATATCTCTGTGCCTCTGACTTGTATTCAACAAACTGTTGTCAGTCCTGGAAGTAGCAGCTCTAAACCCAGTTTTAGCATCACAAATACCCTGGACTTGTTTTATTATTTAGTTATGTGTGTTTTCTGGTTTTGTTTCCAATCAGTTTGTTCATGCTACCCTAAGTTTTAAAAGTGATTTGTAGAGAGAAAAATGAGCTGAATTGTAGTGACCTTTTCATGATGGACCAGATAGCTTTTGGGTGGTTGAATGAAAAAACAATGGAGAGGAAATCACTCCAAGTATAGCTTGCTGACTCTCTGCTACTCCTGGAGGTGCTTCTTGCTCTTGATATGAAATTGCCTTGGCTGTATTTCCACTTATTACTGGGCTTCATCAGCATGTACTTACTATCACACTTCTTAGAGAAGCATAGCAACAGCAACTTAGCAATGTCATGACACACTAGTGGCTCTGAGAATATGAATATGGGCACAGAATCGATCCTTTGACAGTTTTCACTATGAAAATAATTTGTTGATTTCTACTTTTTGATTCCTTTTTTTCTGGGCTTTTCACTTATCAAAAACCAAGCATTGTTCTGAAATCAAGATACTTCTACTTTGAATATTTATCTTGCCAATAATTTTACGTAAAGTCTACCAGCTTTCCTCATTCAGTTGTTTATTTCTAATCATCTCTTGCTGTTATCAAAGTATTCTAGTAAGATACTTGCAGTAGAAGACTCACCTTGTGCCTTTCTTATAAGGCTTGCTAGAGAGCCCACATTGGAAAAATACTTACTGAATGAATTGGTCAGACATGGTTTCCTCTTTATAGAAATAGTCTTTTGAATCCCATTATAAACCACACTGTTTTTTTTTTCTTTAGAATAATTGATTAACCATCATTTCCAAAAAGTGCTTGTTTGGGCTGGTGTATTAGTTTTGTAGGCTCGCTGTAACAAATCCCCTCAAACAAATTACCTTAGAAACCTATAGAAATTCATTCTTTTTAAATTCTGTGGGTCTGAAATCAGAAGTTAAATTGTCAACAGAACCACATCTCATCCAAGGGCATTAGGGGAGAATCCCTACTTGCCATTCCCATCTCCTCTGGCTGTCACAAAAATCCTTAGCTTCTTTGATTTGCAGCTATACCACTGAAATTCCTGCCTAAGTATTTGTATCACTTCCACAACTGAATCTTTTCTTCTGTTGCTTATAGGAAGCTTCCTTGGATTTTGAGCACACCTGAATAATCCAATATGATCTCACCTCAAGTCCCTTCCACTGAGTTCTATGTACAAAGACCTTTCCAAAATAGGATCTGAACATGGAAGCTCATATCCTACATTTTAGAAAGCAGCATTCATAAAAGAATGGAGACTTGTTCTTTGGTTTTTTGACAAGGCCATGGGAGAGCCTTTGCAAGGTGTAGATTTGTAGACTAATTCATGAATGGTAGAAGTGGGCCACTCCCAAGAAGATGGTATATAATGCACACCAGAGAACTGTCTATGAGGAGTTGATTCAAGAATCAACATATTTGGCCTTATTTTCACCTCCCATACTGCTCACACTTTACCTGAAAATGAAGATTGAGAGCCTGCATTTTGATGAAGGATATGGTCTGTAGAAGGGGTGCTAGGAACTTAGTGGTTCTTCCTCACCATAAGAAAAGAAAATGATGAGGAGTTTTCATGTGAAAAGATGGTCAGGAAGAAAGAAGAGAGTCAAAGTGCCAAAGTGCAGAAGGTAATGACTTTGATAGGCAATGTTATTTGAAGCTATGAGATAATTAAATCATAGTGAGGATCATAGACAATAAATCATTGCACTGTTCAGAATTCTACCATGAAATATGTTTGAATGGTACCCTCACGCTTTGGTGAGAGTCAAGGGTACATACTTTAGGGAAAAATAACTACAAAAGGCTAAGAACACGGTAGATAAAGACAAGTTTGTTTTCCCTAGTAATAGTGGAAAGTGCCCTGGCCTAATTTTATACAATTTGCACCAGTAATATTTAACACATCAATTAAAAGATTTAAATAACAGAAGAAAACTTCTTCTGCGTTCAACATGGACCACAATAAATGTTCAGGTTTCTGCAGTATAGTCAGACTTTGGTTTCTTGAGTTACCTGGTCTCAGTCATTGGCCATGCTCCTTGATTTTCTGCCTTTTTATGAGACACAGTATGAGAAGAATCTGATGGAGCACACACTTATCAATCCTACATAATGTGTTTTACAGTGTTACCAAGTATTGTATTTTCCCTGTTGACAACAGGAATAAAGTTTGCAGCGGAGAAGTTTCTTGGAAATCCCATTGCTCTCATGACAAAAACAAAGCAGTTGGCATCTGTAGAAATTATCTGAAATGTTCAACTCTAGCGTGAACCATATCAGTTCGTGCTTTCAGCAAGATCTGAGTATTCCTGAATACAACCAAGCAGGAAAGTGTGTGCTAGTCCAGTACACAGAACTTTGACTGCACTCAACTCTCCACCATCAGACTATGACTATTTCCCTGCTGGATTCAGGAAACATATTTGAGAGATGGTGCATTTAATGTGGATGTCTGCAAAGCTTGTTTCCCAAATGGTCCATAGTCACACATTGGTCCCATCCTTTAGCTTCCAAACAGGCCATGTATCTTACTCTTTGCTAGCTTCTACTGTGATTCTTGTTTAATAGATTCTCTGGTTAGTAGTTTTTCTATTAGTTAGGAATTTCTAGACCACTTAGCAGTTCTTGAAGGGGGAGATGACTGTCTTCTAACTGTTCAATGATTGACAGGTAGCGAGTACAGAATATTCAACTTGGCACCCATTATGCCTCTTAGCCCAGAGGCCAAGAAGCCAATTACCCCAGGATCAGAGGCCCTTGTACTAATAAGTAGGCTTTTCCAGTCAGACTTCAACTCTTTGGGGGAGGTAAAGCCTAAGAGTTAGCAGTGTGGTTCACCAAATGCAGCCAGGTGAACGGATAAAGAGTTTCAGTCTCTGGGGTTGTTAAATTTGGCATATTTCACAAGGCCTAAGTTTTGTAAAATAACAAACAAATATTTTTCAGCCTATTTATAATTTGCACCCAAACATGAAGCACATTGGTAGTGAAGAATGTGTAAATACTTATGAAGACCCTCCTCCACTGAGGCCTAGTAAATAGAAATCTTTGTCACTTGTTCAGCTTGATTGGACACTCCTGGCTGTGGCCACCTTGACATTTGCCTTGGAAAGGCTTCATGAAGTGGGCCTACCTGAGTGGCACCCCAGACCAGAGCCAAGCTCTGCCTCAATGCTGAGATGAAAACCAAGTGGAATTCTGTGAAATTGGCCATACTTGAACATTTTTAATTTACAATTTTTTAATTCACATAGTTCAGTCTACTTTTTCGCCAAAGATTCCATATGTTGCTTTTAACTACATAGGTGTTGAGTTGAGCTAATTTGCATCCCTTGTGTACTATTTGCATCCCTTGTGTACTATTTGCAAATTATTATAATTCTTTAAGCACATTTCCTTTCTGAAAGATAATTGTATACCATTAAAAACTGAAACTAGTAGCAGTTAAAAATCTTTATTTTCTGGGCTTACATAAGTCTGACTCAAAAGTTCTTAGATAAGTTTTACTCAGTGTTTGATTTCTGTTTGGGAAATAGGTAACAATACTTATGTTTTGTCTAAGAAGTTAATGACAAGGAAGAAGAAAAAACTTCTAGCAGAATCCCTCATGTACTAGGATAAATGCACAGTAAATGCTTGCTTTATATTATTTTCTTTTCCCTGTAGCCTACACAGCAGCATTAATAATAAACACAGTGAACCAAAGGAAACATCCCACACCAGATGCCTGTGTGCCCAGAAACCTGTGTACAGTTTAGTCCTGGTACAAACCTTTCCATTTTGTGCACTAAAAACAAATACTGAAAATCATATATAAGATATATAGGCTATGCTTCTGGGCTGGCACGTAATGGCCCATGAACCAAATCCAAACCTTTGCCTTCTTTTGCAAATAAACTTTTATTAGAACACATTTGTTATGGACTGAATGTTCCCTTAAAATTCATATGTTGAAGTCAAGTGTCAGTAGCTCACACCTGCAATCCTAGCTGCTTGAGAGACTGAGACTGGGGGAAAATCTCATTTTAAGGTGAGCCCAGGTAGAAAAGATTTTGAGTCCTTCTCAATAAAAATCTGGATACCATGGTGCAGCCCTGTTATCCTAGCTAAGAAGGGAAGCCTGACAAAAGTGGATTGCATTCAAGAATCTGACTTGCAGGAAGCAAGACCCTAGCTCAGAAATAACCAGTAGAAAATAGAGCTGGATGGTAGTTCAGTGGTCAGCATGAAGGCCCTTAGTTCAAACCACTATATTGCAAACAAAAAAAAAAACACCACAAAAAAAAACCACAAAAACATATGTTAAAGCATTAACCCCCAAGTTGTCTATATTTGGAAACCTAAATAAGGTGTGTGTGTGTGTGTGAGAGAGAGAGAGAGAGAGAGAGAGAGAGAGAGAGAGAGAGAAAGAAAGGAGAGGGAGGGGGGTTGGGTATTGATCTCTGCTTGGGCTCTGTTCTTATGATTTTCTTTTTCAAGGCTAGTGGTCTACTACTTGCACTATAGCTCCACTTTTGGCTTTTTGGTGGTAAATTGTATATAAGAGTCTCATAGACTCTCTTGCCTAGGAAGAAAAATGAAATCCTTAGATCTTGGCTCATGCCTGTAAAGTCTCTAAGACCCTTAGCTCCAATTAACCACTAAAAAGCTGCAAGTACATCAGCTGGAAGTATGACTTAAGTAGTAGAGAAAAAAAAAGCATAGGGACAATACCTAGGCACTGAGTTCAAATCTCAAAATGTGTACACATGTGTACACATGTGCATGCATGTGTGCATGTGCATGTACACACACAAACAAATGAACCCTGTAAAATATTAATTGTTGGTGACCTTGTTAAAAACATTTCTTTGGACATGTAGCTAACACCTACTTGGAGCAGGTTCAAGGGGAAATGGCAGAGAAAAGTAGAAGTGTCAATACTGGTGAGTCATTTTAGAAAATTTGTTTCAGAGATGAATCAACAGAATGATCTAGTTATGGTCAGCTGTTAACAATATCCAAACACACCTGGGACATCTTTTTATTTCATGGCAGAGAGAGATGACATTTTCAGTCTTATTAAGGGTGATTAGTTTCCAGTCTATGAACTGTGGGTAGAAATGCTGTATTTAATTACTGGCTCTAAATTTCAAAAATAAACTTCTTTCCTGACTTGCATCTGGTTCCAGTGGATCCATTGGAGGACTTAGGCCTCAAAGCTTACAAGCCATTTGTTTGAAAATGCCTATAATATAGAAAATGCCTATAATATAGAATGATGCCTGAGATTTATCTAAATTAATAAGGAATTACAGCAGAAAATGCAGTCATTTACAGATCGATGAATTTTAAGTTTTTCTTACAATGTGAAAGCTCTTAGCTTGTGTGCTTGCTTAGGGTAATTTCTTGACCTGAGGGAAGACACCTATCATGTCTTCATTGACTACTATCTGGTATCTATACTCTTTGAAACAACATTCAAGGCTATTGTGCTCTACACACAGAAATTTAGGGTTTTTTAAATTTTTAATTTCAAAATGTGGTTGCCTCCAGTTCTTAAAATACACCATCAAAAACCTTTAGGGAGGTAGGGAGGAAAAGGATGGTAGGGGAAAAACAAAGGAGGGGGTAACAATGCTCGAAAGGAAATGTACTCATTACCTTACTCATGTAACTGTAACCCCTCTGTACAGTATCTTTACAATAAAAATATATTTAAAACCCTTAGTAGAATTATGAAGTAATAAGCCTATATCTCCTTAAATCAAGTAAAAAACTACAAATCTTACAGCCAAAAGAAAAAAAAACTTTTATTCCTCTTATAACTGCATAAACCTTTGTTAGGATTTTCATTGATTTAAATTACTATAATAACCTAATACTTGAGGTAGTCTGGTTTTGAAAGGTAGCGTTTTACATAATGTACATCAATTACTTGAAAAGACATTTCTGTGTGAAGATCAGAGACAATCTACAACTTTCAAATGCAGATTTTATAATGTCCATCTCAGAAGGAACAGTGTCAGATTTCAGTAAGGAAAAGACTACATAATAACAGGTATCATTTTTTAAAGATTTGGCTTTAATATCCAGCATTGTGATTGCTACTTTATAAACATCATACTTCTTTAATTTGAAGAATTGTGAATTGGAATATGTTATATTTCCCTAGTAAAATGAAACATTATTAGCTTAAATGAAAAATCTCATTTGCAAGAAACATTCAGATATTTAAAGTCCCAAGGAAAAAAAGGGAAGAAAAAAGAAGTTTGTCAGACTTGAAGAATTAGACTGATCTCAAGGCTACACAACATAATATGTTCAAGTCTGATTCAGTCATATACTACTCAGGGTCATATCCAGACCATGAACAGTTGAACTGGAGATTCAAGATCCCCACTGCTATGACCTTTCTTATTTACTATATCATCTTTTCCCCATGCCACAATGCTTAAAATACTCAATTATGACTGCTTACTTTGAATCCAACAATATTTCCAAGTATAGTGATGGAAAATAAGTAAATATGCTTTCAATAGTAAAAACAATCTTCCATTGATAATTTTCTAAATCTCCTTCACCCAATTCATATATTTGGTGATTTTGAGCCAAGCATTTAAAGCTTGGTTGAATCTGAAGATAATGTTAACACTTTGTCAAGCATTTGAATTGCTTCCAGCATATTGTAGTATAATCCTCTGTCCACAAACATCCCTTCATTATTGCCTAATTACATGCAAATTTCATAAAATGAATGAGTTTTAAGGACTTGTCAATCTGTCATCCCAGGAACCACTGAAACATTTTGACTGCTAGATAAATAATCAGCAATAATCACACTATGCAAATTTGATATTTTCTGTACAATTATCTGAAACCATAAATAGCTGGACACAAAGACATTTGGCATTCTCTCTGTGCGATTTGACCCATAGGGCTTTCAATTTTTCTTTTTCTAACAAATAACCTAGTAGGAAATTTGCTTTTATTTTTTTTCTGACTCCAACTGTGCAAAAGTACCTAGTGGAAAAATTATGAGTCCTTATAAGCAAAGAGAATTTTATTTTTTGTCTAGCATTCATTTCCTTTTTGGTAAACTGTTTTCATTTCTACTTTAAATTTTACTTTTGTAATTTTCACCTTCTCTCTCAAGGAGCTTATTTTCTTTCTCTCTAGTGAAGAAAATGTAGATAGGGAGTGTAAATTTATTTGTTTTATTTAAATTCATTGTCTCCATACTCTGCATCTCTGCATCTTATGTGATTTATTTTCCTCCTGGGTAATTTATTTCTGGACTGTCTACTACACATCAGGCACTTGGGAGCATCCAATATCAAAGGGCTAATTATCAGTGTATAACCACGCTCAGTCTATTTCACTGTATTTGCCAAAGTTACAAAAATGGTTTCCTTCTGTGGTTTTTGCCAGTGCTCTTGTAACACTTTCAGAATGATTGGCTATATACATTGCTCCCCTCCCCAAAGGAAAGTTGAAGAGTTATAAGTAAGAATAAGGCTTTTGAAGGGTGATTAAATTTAAACGAACCCCAATAGAACCAGTCAAAACTCTTAATACCATCATGCCTACCTTCCTTTGCTTAGAGATTATCTTCTGTCACCAAAGCTCAGACATCCCACAAGTTTTTTTTATCAGAGTTTCAAGTCCAGTCAAAGCCAAAGGAACCATTCAATAAAAGTTTTCATTGGGAATTGGTGCTTTGGCTCAAGTGGTAGAGAGCTCGCCTTGAGCTGAAGAGCTGAGGGACAGTGCCCAGGCCCAGAGTTCAAGCCCCATGACTGACCAAAAAAAAAAAAAAGTTTTCATTGATGAATTGATTGATTCTAGGAAAAGACTTGTTTGTAATCATCTGGCAATAAAGTCCCATCAAGCAATGTGAAGAAATGATAGGAGATGTCTCTTTTGTGCTAATGGTTGGTGGGTTTCATTTAGAGAAGTGAATCTATCATACTAGTTAATCAAAGAAAGAAAAACTAGTTAAGAATCATCTAATATGAATTCAGGGTATTATTTTTTTAATTTCAAGTTATATAGGCAAATAAAATTCTTTGGCTGATTTTACTTAGGAGGATAATGAAAGAGTGCCATTCAGGAACTTGAAATTTAACAATGATTAATAAAGTGCTTTGCAGCAGGTCCACTCATTTTCTCTTGTAAGGGAGACCATCAATCAATAGAAAGCCAGCCTCACTCATGAAAGTATTATTATTTCTAAGCCACTGCCAAATGTGAATGCATGTATTGTGTTCTACCCTTCCTAAAAGGCAGGCAGTTAACTAAGTAAATTTAAATGCTAAAGCAGAGAAATAGGAGGGCCTGGGATGCAGCAGTCTTGATTACCCTGTGCCCTAAATCAAACATATACTGGCAACTTGGGCAGAAAAATCCTTGAAGTTCCCTTGTAAAGTAGGTGACAAGTTCAGACCTAACTCAGGTGAATCTGCTTCTCTGAGGCTCCTACTACAAATATTTTCATTGGTTCTACTTCTCATTGTTGTGATAACAGTATCTAGTGCAGATCTGTTGTGATGACATCTGAGAACCATTTCAAGACTTTCACTGATAAAGGGAGGCGAAATGTGTTTCATAAACTCTATCTATACAGCCAGGTAGTGCTGGTGGCTCACACCTGAAATCTTTGATACTCAGGAGGCTAGGATCTGAGGATCCCTGTTTGAAGCCAGTCTAGGCAGACAAATCTGAGAGATTCATCTTTCCAATTAATCAGTAAAAAAAATTGAAGTGGATCTATGGCTCAAATGGTAGTTTTAAACCTTGAACAAGAAAAACAGTAAGCATGTGAGGCTCTTAGTTTAAGCCCCAGTACATGGTGGGTCTCTGACCAAAGTTAGACATTAGTAACATAACACATTTGTGTGTGTGTGTGTGTGTGTGTGTGTGTGTGTGTGTGTTTGTGTGTGCTTCCTTTTTGCATGTGAACTGAAACTTAAAGGATTCAGAATCAAATTCAATGGGTGATTATCTACGTAGATCAGCACATGTGTGTTACGTGTCTATTGATATCGATAGTTACATGTACACACACATGGATAAGCCAACCTCACTCCATATCTAGTATAACATTCATTTTAGGAAGTGGCAAATTATGGGGAATGTTTTACACATGCAGAGAGGGTAATCTGAAAAAAGAAAAACAGTCTACAATGGACTTGGAAAAGTAATAGGCTAATATGTATATATACACAAACAAATTAAGTTTAGTAGGTATACACAGGGGAAGAGATGAATGGTTGAACTCCTTGGAACACCTAACTTATAAATTAACAAAATAAATACTAAGGAGCTGAAATATTTATTTCCAGGAGGCAGGAGGACATCAAGATGAGTAGAGGCAGATAAATAGATAAAGAAGGATGAGGGAATATGTAGATATTCAATGTACATATGTACAAATGGGACCAGGTACCTAGACGGGATGGGTGGAAGATATGGGAGAAAATGGTGGAAGAGATGACATCATCAAGATTTATTGCACACATAAACTGAAATGTAGAATTGAAACTCCTTTGTACAACTACTTCAAAATAGTAAAATAAGTAACAAATAATAGCAAGTGTCTCCCAGGTTCCTTTTCAAAGGTATATGAGTATGCTGAGTTCATAATCATTATTTTCTTGGTTTTATTAGTAATCTTTTAAAAAGGCTTTAAGCTCTGTCCTTTGTTTCTGTGAATTGTAGTAGTTTCCTTTGAGCATCTCCAATGTGTCAGACTAGAAGAGACACAAGGGCTTGCTTACTGAGTAACATCTTACTTCACTGAGAAATGGTTTCACCAGCAAAAGCACTGATATCTTATATAAAGATTTGACTATCAAGTGAAAGAACATAAGAAAGAAACATGTCACCAGACATGGTCTTTAGTGATAGAATTTAAGAGGGGTTTTTGCCAGTGAGTGTGACTGCAGAAACAAATGACCAGGATGACAGGTACACATTTTGCAAAAATTATGTGAATACAAATATCTGAATGTTCATCATGGAAGAGGGTTTCCTTGATGTATTGGATATTGGAATCACAAATAATAGTCCAAATTTCCTAGAAAGTTATTTTTAATCAGAGTAACACTGCCGAGTTCTGAGCTGCCTAACATAAGAATGGGATGATAAAGCATGCATTTTGAAATCAATATCAAATTTTATTGAATTTTTATTTCTCATCCATGTTGGCTACTACATACATTGGAACATCTGTAAGCATGAAAACATAATCCACTAATAGGAGACAGATACATCTACATGGCTTTTGAATCAAATTATGATATGAAATTCGTTTGAAACTTTAAATGGACTTTACACATTGACACAGACTTTATAATAAAACTGAAGTAGTGAGTTCTCAAGATCATAACGATTCAAGGGGCACTTAGATGATCACTAGGCAAGAAAGGTTGAAGATTCAAAGTCACATCTCTCTTGTCCCCTCTTGTATCTTCACTTGAAGTACTTAGAGAGTTTTTACATTGTATTTGAATAATACCCATTTATAATTAAGTGATTGTCTCTGAAAAGATTATTCTTTTGTTTAAAGTAGAAAACATGATTTCATAGCGGTTAAGATTCATTATTTTTATGTAATCTTTGATTAAGCTTTCCTGAGAAGGTGAAAACATAAAAAAGGCAGGGGTGTCATCAACTCTCTCAACCATCCTTCATGAGCATTGAGAGGGAGGAATCCAGGTATCTGTGCTTTAACACTCTCCCCAGCACTTTCAGCAGGAGCTAGGGATTTACTCTATGTCAGGTCTCAGTTCAGGTGCTGGGAAGGAAGCTACAAAGCTCCCTGGTCATTTATCTCTGCAATCACACTCATTGGCAAAAGCCACTCTTAAATTCTATCACTAAAGAACAGGTATAGTTTTTTTGATCATGTCTGGTGATTTTCCAAGTGCTTTCTTATGTTCTTTCATTCAACAGTCAAACCTTTATAAAGGTATCAGTGCTTTTGCTGGTGAAACCATTTCTCAGTGAAATAAGATGTTACTCAGTAAGCAGGACCCTGTGTCTCTTCTAATCTGACACATGGGAGGAGCTGCCCAAAGGAAATGACTGCAATCCACAGAAGCAAAGGATAGAGCTTAAAGCCTTTTTAAAAGATTACTGATAAAACCAAGAAGATAATGATCATGAGCTCAGCATACTCATATACCTTTGAAAAAGAAACTGGGAGATACTTTTTATGATTTATTACTTATTTTATTCCCTGCCTCTATTCCGTCCAACACCCCAGCCTGTAATAGGCTACCAGTATTATCCATTACCACTCACTGTGGTTAGCTTGAGATTTCCTTTGTCAACTTGGGAATGTTCACATAGTAGTATGGCAATGAAACACAAATACACATTAAAATGATTTTGGTAAAATAATGATTATTTTAATGCATTTGATGCAAGAACCTATAAATACCCAGCTGTTGGATAGCCAGTGTCTGGGGGTCATCCAGGAAGCCACATGTGGTCTGAGAGGCCCTGCAAAAATCCTCTTGAGGAGAGGTCAAGAATGGCAGAGGAGAAGCTAGAGGCTAAATGAGCTCTTGCATAGAAAGCAGTTTTAGTGTTTCAGTGAACAGTCCTAAGCCAGAGAATTACACCAAATATGTCATCACAGTACAGAGAGTTTGGCCAGAGAGGGAAAATCCAGGCAAAGAGACAGATCTGAGCACTTGTCAGCAGCCACTGCAGTGGAAGTGGTGGCGGCCATAGCTGCCATACCTGCAACACAGAGAGTTCGGGACAAAGGTGCCAGACGCAGCAGGTGAGCAGATTCTATTCAACACCAGCAAGAACTGACAAGGAGCAGACATCTTCATCCTGCAGATCACAGACCAGAGAAGAGCCAGGAACCAAGACTCCAGCGGCTAAGTAGAAGCCTGACATCCTCACTCCTTCTCAGGGAGCAGAGGAGGGAAGGCACCCATCCCCCACTTCACTACCTGAGATCTCCATCTTTGATACTAACAAAGGCCCGGCTGAGCTGCCAGCTCCAACTCAGGCCTTGGGAGAAAACAAGACAGTCATTTAGCAGGTCACAGGAACCTGCCCAGACCTGCATGTCTCAACTCCACCCAGGAAAAAGTCACCCACCCCAGGCAGAGGAAAATCTGCCCCCAAGAGTGGCTTTCTTTACTGAGTAAACAGAGCCAGAGGCTGCCCCTCCCTACAGCAGCCTAGACAATCAATTGAAATTCAGTAAACATTAACCCTGAGAAAGGCTCCTGGCTGGGCTCTGTAAGTGTCTCAGAAGCTAGCCCCTCAGGGAAAAGCTGCTGTTTGCTGAAAGGCCTCAACTCTACCCAGAACCTAGCCTCAACACAGCATCTCCAAACTAGAGGAAACAGCCATCTCCCTCTTTTGCAATACTCAAAACAGACCCCTCTCCCACTGAACTAGCCTGGGAAGAGGATCACAAAATCCTGGGTAAAGCAGAGCATTTTTCTGCTTGCTCAAACAAACTGACTTAAGTAACCAATAAAGCCGCATGAAAACCAAATACCACAAGCAGACCAGAGACTCCACCAAGAGACTGGTTACAGACACAAGGAAGATAAACACCTCCCCCCCCCAAAAAAAAAATCAAAGAACTTTCTTTTTTTGTTGTACCTTATTTTTATCTTTTTAATTTTTAAATTTTTGTTTTCTATTATTTTTTCTTTTCTTCCTCGTATAATTTTTATTTTAAGTGTATATGTGTGTGTGCTTTTTTTTTAAATCTCTACTGACCTTTGATCCTTTTTTTCTTTCTTTCTTTTCTCATTCTTTTCACTTCTCTTTCATTCTTTTCTGAGTGACTTAATTGCTGTTCTGCTCACCCTCAAATATCCCATCGTGGATTATTAGACCTTATCCTCCATTGTGTACACACTTTATCCACAAATTTATTACTCAATTCAAAACTTCTTAGCCTTAAATTCCTTAATAGCAGTATGACCTCTTTATACCCATATGATATTTTAAAACATTTTTATTTTTCTAGTTTTACATGTCTCCTTTCCATCCCTCCCCTCCTCTCACCCCATCCCCATTCTTCTCTGAATATTACTCCTTCAAATTTGCAGTTTTTAAGGGTTTCACTTTTTAATTTTAAATTTTTGTTTTTCTATTTTTTCTTGTCTCTTTTTTTTCTTTTTCTTCTTTTTTTTCTTTTTTTCTCTCTCTGCTATCATTCTGTCCAATCCATTTCCCTCTTTGAGATTAGGAGATGGTTAATTCCACTCTCCCTTACCTTCCCAAATCCTTCTAATCTTATTTTTCCCACATTTTCCCTAAACCTAATAATTTCTGGTTGCCAAATTCTCCTTTGCTGTTGTTAGGCCATTAAGACATAGTTGTTTGATGTTCAATAGACTGTATCTCTTGAACCAGATTTTATCTGCAGACTTTTGACTGTGCAACTACGGAGTTCGGCTGATGTTTACCTTAAAATAGTGTTCTAGCACAAAACTGGCATTATTCTCAATTCAAAGGGGCAGAACAAACCAGAAAAACACAATAAAAATGTCAAGCCCACTCATGACAATCAGGGGACAGAACAGAAAATGAATAATATGGAGGAGAGTTCCCAAAAAACTCTACAAACACTACACGTAAACTGGGTAAATGAAAAGAGTGAAAACCTGCAAAGGTCTCAGTGTGAGCATGATAGGGAGAGTGAGAGGCAAACCACAGATCAATACAGGAGTCTCATGAGCATGAGGAAGCTACTCAAAGATTGATACAGCAATTTCCTGAGCAGATTGAGAACACTCAAAGAGAAATAAAGGAATTGCATGAGCAGGTTGAGATCAGTCAAAGAGATAGACAGGAATTGCGTGAGCTGGCTGAGAACAGACAAAGAGAAAGTCAGGAATGGCGTGAACAGGCTGAGAACACTCAAAGAGAACTACAGGAAATGTGTGAACGTGAGGATGCTAATCAAAGAGAAATACAGAACTGAGAGATCTGGATGAGAATAGACAAAGATCAATGGAGGCATTCATGGAATACATAAGCAGAGAGCTGAAAGAAATCAGGGAGACCACAAAGGGAATGCTCAGTGGAGCCCAACAGAAGGAATGGGAGTCCAAGGAAGCCCTAACCAATCAACTAAGTGATTTGAGAATAAACACTGAACACCAAATTAAGGAAGTAAAGAAGTTCTTACAAGATCTAGAAAAAGTTCAAACAAAGAATTTGAAGCCATCAAAGCCGACCAATTAGAAGGAAAAGAAATAAAAAAAGAAAGTAGAAAGTCTTGACAGTAGATTAGACCATGCAGAAGATCGAATCTCGGGATTTGAAGACAGCCTAGATATTATAGAGAAAGAACATACAACCATCCAAGACAAATCCAAGAAATATGATAGATCTATTAAACATTTGGAAGATACCATCAGAATGCCTAATCTGAAACTAATGGGTGTAGAGGAACACCTAGCGACAGAAATTAATGGTCTAGGAAATTTGTTTAACAGGGTCCTAGCAGAGAACTTTCCAAACATGCAAGAAGATAGGCCTATTCAGATACAAGAAGCTTTTAGAACTCCAAATAGACCAGACCAGAACAGGACATCCTACCGTCACATTATAATATACAAAAGATCAATTTAGACCAAGGAAAGGATCCTTAAAGCAGAGAAGGAGAAAAGATCAATCACCTATAAAGGGAAACCAATCAGAATCACCTCAGATTTCTCAGCAGAGACAATTAAAGCAAGAAGAGCCTGGAATGATTTATGCTATGCCCGAAAGACAAACAACTATCAACCAAGAATACTGTACCCAGCTAAACTCTCCTTCATAACCAAAGGTCAAATTAAAACCTTCCATAGCAAAGAAAAATTGAAACAATATATCTCCATCAAACTAGCCCTACAAAAGATACTTAAAGATGTCCTACACATAGAAAACCAAGAAGACCACAATAAAGGCCAAGAAATTGCACCCAAACTGAGAATCCAAGAACCATAGGGAGAACCCAGTTGCTGCAGCCCCCAAGAATGTGGATAAAATGGCAGGAACTCCCAAATACCTCTCAGTCCTATCTCTTAACATTAACGGACTTAACTCTCCAATTAAGTGACATAGACTGTCTAGTTGGACTAAAAAGCAAGATCCTTCTATCTGCTACCTTCAGGAGTCACACCTTGCCCGTAAAAACAAACACATTTTCAATGTTAAAGGCTGGAACAAAATCTACCAAGCAAACGGCCCCCATAAACAGGCAGGAGTTGCAATACTAATATCAGATAAAATAGACTTTAAACTAAAATTAGTTAGAAGTGATAAAGAAGGTCGCTACATATTAATTAATGGATCTCTCCTTCAGGTGGATATTACAATTCTAAATCTCTATTCGCCAAACAACGGAGCACCCAAATTTATGCAAGAAACACTACTTTCTCTCAAATCTCACATAGATCCAAAGACATTAATTGTCGGGGATTTTAACACACCCCTATCCCCTCTAGATAGATCAACTCAGCAAAACCTCAACAGAGAAACCACAGACCTAAACTGCATAGATCAACTAGATTTAACAGATATCTACTGAATATTTCACCCAGCAGCATCAGAATACACGTTTTTCTCAGCAGCACATGGAACATTTTGCAAAATAAACCACATTTTTAGTCACAAAGCAAAGTTGTCCAAATTCAGAAACATTGAAGTTATACCTTGCATTCTCTCAGACCACAAGGGAATAAAATTAGAACTCAACAACAAAAGCCACCAAAGAAAGTCCTGTAACACATGGAAGCTGAACAGCAAACTGCTGAACCACCAGTGGGTCACAGAAAAGATTAGAAATGAAATTCAAGTGATCATGATATTCAACAAAAATGAGCACACAAACTACTAGCTCCTCTGGGACACAGCAAAGAAAGTACTCAGAGGCAAGTTTATAGCTCTGAGTTCCTACAACAACAAATTGGAGAGATCTGAAATCAACAATTTAATGACACATTTAAACCTCCTTGAAAAAGAGCAGCAAGATAAACCCCAATCCAGTAGAATTAAATGAATTAGAATCCCAAAAAACCATTGAAAGAATCAACAAAACAAAGAGTTGGTTCTTCAAAAAAATTAACAAAATTAACAGACCCTTAGCAAATCTTATCAGAAAAAGAAGAGAACACACCCAAATAAATAAACTCAGAGATGAAAATTGAAACATCACCACAGAAACAACCAAGATTCAGAACATTATAAGGGAATATTTCTCAAAACTTTACAAAACTTTATACTAATAAGTTTGAGAACTTGGCAGAAATGGACCTTTTCCTAGCAAATATTGACGTGCCAAAACTAAACCAAGATGAGTTAAACCAGCTTAATAGGCCCATATCAAGCATTGAAATAGAAACAGTAATAAGAGAACTCCCATCTAAGAAAGGCCCAGGACCAGATGGTTTTACAGCGGAATTCTACAAGGCCTTCAAACCAGAACTCACACCAATATTCCTTCAAACTCTTCAATGAAATTGAAAAAGAAAGTTCACTACCGAATTCATTCTATGAAGCTATATTAACCCTCATCCCAAAACCAGGCAGGGACTCATCAAAGAAAGAGAACTATAGACCCATATCTTTGATGAACATTGATGCAAAACTTCCCAACAAAATTTTGGCCAATAGACTTCAACAATTCATCCAAAAAATCATACACCACGATCAAACAGGATTCATTTCAGGGATGCAAAGCTGGTTCAATATACGCAAATCAATTAACATAATTCATCACATCAACAAGAGCAAGGATAAAAACGACATGGTTATCTCAATAGATGCAGACAAAATCCAACACCCCTATATAATGAAGGCTCTGGAACAACTAGGAATCCATGAAACCTTCCTCAATACAATAAAGGCTGTATACGACAAACCTACACCCAGTATTATACTCAATGGTGAAAAACTAAAGCCATTGCCTCTAAACTCAGGAATGGGACAAGGATGCCCACTCTCTCCACTTCTCTTCAATTTAGTATTAGAATGCCTAGCTACAGCAATAAGACAAGATGCAAACATAAAGGGGATCCAAAAAGGGAAAGAAGTAAAACTCTCCGTCTTTGCATATGACATGACCTTGTATTTAAAGAATTCCATGGACTCTGCTCCCAAATTACTGAAGGTGATTCAAAACTTTGGCAAAGTAGAAGGGTATAAAATTAACCCTCAAAAGTCAATGGCTTTTCTATGTGTCAACAATGAGAAAAGTATGGCTGAAATTAGGAAAGCAACTCCATTCGTTATAGCCCCACAAAAAATAAAATATCTAGGAATTAATTTAACCAAAGAAGTGAAGGACCTCTATGATGAAAACTTTAAAAACCTGAAAATAGAAATCAAAACAGAACATAGAAAGTTGCAAAAACTCCCATGCTCCTAGATTGGAAAGATCAACGTCGTGAAAATGGCAATACTTCCCAAGGCTATCTAGAAATTCAATGAGATGCCTTTCAAAATTCCAAACTCATTCTTCAAGGAAATAGAAGAGGCATTCCAAAACTTCATATGGAACAATAAAAGACCCTGAATAGCTAAAATGATCCGTAACAGAAAGAACAGTGCTGGAGGAATATCAATACCAAATTTCAAACTCTACTACAAAGCCATAGTAATCAAAACGGCTTGGTACTGGCTCAAGAACAGACCCAGGACCAATGGAATAGACTTGAAAACCCAGAAATCAACCTACAGACCTATAGCCATCTAATCTTCGATAAGGGAGCTAAAAAATAGAATGGAAGAAAGCAGCCTCTTCAGTAAATGGTGCTGGCAAAACTGGTTAACCACTTGTAGAAAACTAAAGCTAGATCCTTACATATCACCTTGCACCAGAATCAACTCCAAATCGATCAAAGACCTCGGAGTCAAAGCAGACACTCTGAAAACATTACAGGATGGAATAGGAGAAACCCTAGGTCTCCATGGAGCAGGCCAAAATTTTCTGAATAGAGAACCAGAAACACAACAAATCAAAGAAAGGTTGGACAAATGGGATTGCATGAAATTGCAGAGCTTCTGCATGGCAAAGGACATAGCACACAAGGCCAATAGAAAACCCACGGATTGGGAGAAGATCTTCACTAGCCATACAAAAGACAAGGGTCTTATATCTAAAATATACCTGTAACTCAAAAAATTAAATCCCCCAAAAACAAATCTTCAGAGAAACATCTCTGAAGAGGAAAGAAGGATGGCCAATAGACACATGAAGAAATGCTCAACCTCCCTAGCCATAAAAGAAACGCAAATCAAAGCAACATTGAGATCCCCCTCACCCCAGTCAGAATGTCTATAATCAAGAACTCTAATAACAACAGATGCTGGAGGGGATGTGGACAGAAGGGAACCTTACTGCATTGTTGGTGGGAGTGTAAATTTGTTCAACCACTTTGGAAAGCAGTATGGAGGTTCCTCAAAAGACTCCACATAGAGCTCCCCTCTGACCCAGCAATCCCACTTTTGGGCATTTACCCAAATGATCACAAACAAGGCCACACTAAAGCTACCAACAGGACTATGTTTATTGCAGCATAACCTACCATAGTTAAGATATGGAACTAACCCAAATGCCCCTCAGTAGATGAATGGATCAAGAAAATGTGGTATATATACACAATGGAATTCTATGCCTCCATCAGAAAGAATGACATTGCCCCATTTCTTAGGAAATGGACAGACCTGGAAAAAAATTATATTAAGTGAAGTAAGTCAGGCCCAAAGAAACATAGGTCCCATGGTTTCCCTTATTTGCAATAACTAGTATATGTGTGAGTCAAGGAGAAAAGGTCAGATAAGTTGATGGTAGTGGAATGAACCCCAAGATAAGTATTCAAATGTTTTTTTCCTTTCATGCTATTGTTTCTATCACAATTATAAGATGATTTCTATCTTGCTTTGTATGTCCCTCCCCCACAGTATAACCCATACTTTCACCGTATTTGATATTGGTAAAATTTGTGGAGGGGAAGGGAAAAAAATCGTTTAACTATGGATACAGGTGGACCCATTGCAACAATGAGATGTACAAGTTGTTATATAGAAAAATGAACTTAACAACTTTGGTGGGGGGGAGGATCAAGTGGGAGGAGAGGAGTAGTATGGGAAGGGATGGGAAGGGGAAACAATGAGGAGGCAACAATGCTTGATAAGAAATGTGCTCGTTATCTTGCCCATGTAATTGTAACTCCTCTGTACAGTATTCTCAATATAAAAAAATCCTCTTGACTCCAGCATTTCTCCTCTGAAAATTATGTCCTGCTTAAAAATGTCATTTTTGATCATTAATCATTTAGTCATTACATGTCCACAAAACCCATTTATAATTAGGTGACTGTCACTGAAAAGATTATTGTTTTGTTTAAATCATCTACCTTGTGGTGCTTATTACTGTATCCCAGGCAAACAAATACCATCATTTTGCTACTGATGGATCTGTTATTACAGCAGACCTATGAGATGCATAATTGATTGGGATTTTGTGTATAAAGCGGGTTGATCCTGCATTGCTTGGAACACGTGTGTTCAGGTTTCATTTAGCTGTGAATGTAAATAAAAAGGGTGAAATTTTGGAATTAGGAAGGGCCCTGATAGTACAAGTGTAATGTCGCCATCATCATCATAATTACATGTGCCACATGCACTCCAGTTAACCAGATGGCCCAAAAGCCATCCTTGTTCTTGATGAAAGTTATACAAATGGTATGCTCAATAGCAGAGTTAAGTGTATTCCTTCCTTGGCCATTTCTATGGTATTATGCTTACTCAGGAATTGTTCTGGTTTCTTTAGAAAGGAACTCCACAGATCTCTCACTACTAACAGAAACTATAGTTAAGTAAGAGACAGAGAGAATTATACATTACTTTTATGTATATCATTGTCTGTACTAGTATTTAATTTCTTCCTTATTGACTTCTAAGTAGCAAATCACTACCACTAATGCATCACTAATCAGATGTAAACTCTGGACCAGGCTCGTGCCACAGTTCATCTCTACTTCTATGATATGGAACAGGAGACTGCAGAGGAGTTGGGAATTGAGGAGAGGTAGGGAATTTGAGTTGGATGCTGCCTCTGTCTACAGATTCTCAGCAGGTACCCACCTCTTCCTGTGTCTGGAATACCTGCATTGGCTTTCCTAGGTGTCAAATGAGCAGTTCTCTGGACACAGGTCCAAAGTGAGAGATCTAATTTGAAACAAAGGTATCTTTAGCAATGTAAGCTGTAAAATCACACCATGTCACTTCTGCTTATTCTATTCTATGAGGAGAAAAATTAGATTTCTCAATTTTATTAAAGAATTCTAAGCCAATTGCCAGTGGCTTATGGCTATAATCTTAGCTACTCAAGAACCTGAAATCTGAGGATCTTCATTTGAAGCCAGCCCAGGCAAACAAAACCAAGAGACTCTTATCTTCAATTAACCTGAACAAAAATCTTGAATTAGACACCTGGCTCAAGTTGTAAACCAGAAACCTAGAATGAAAAAACTAAACAAGAATGTGAGTTACTGAGTTCAAGTATCAGTATTGGCATATACACACATAAAATTGTCAAAGAATTTTACAAAATTATTTCAGACCACCAAAGTGACTTGCTGACACTTGAATATATGCCTTGTGATTGTCCTTTGACCTTGTTATCATTAGCTTCATTTCTAACCTCTTGGATTCTGTGCCTCTGCAGAAAGAATTTTCCTTGTGTTCCTTAAGTCCAACAAAATTTGTCCCTTCCCTAAAGCTTTTGACAGTAATGGTTACCCTGAAAAAGAAAATTATCATCTTGAAAACAAACCAAGTCTCTTAGAAGTCAGTAGCAAAAATACTAGAGTAATGCTAGGGGTTCAAGAGCATTTCAGAGACAATTTAGGTCATGGTTACAGTTCTATTTTGTCTTATGTTCTCAAAAACTGACATATGCTGAATTTTTCATGGAACCAACTAACTTTAATATTTTCTAACTATTCAAATAAATTCACATTCAAACATTTAAATACATACATGAATATCAAATCTCTTCTTAAAACAAACTAGCTAATTATGTTCATAAATAAGCAAATAATACATGAATATAAGCGGAGTGTGTGGATCACAAAAGTATATCTTGGACATTTGAGTATACTGTGGTCAACTCTGCTAACCAGTAGAATTCAGGGAACTAAAATAGAGTTAAGTTGTTATAAAATGCACGTGTGACTGCTCAGCTTTCCTCTAAATAATAATAGTTTAACTAAATTTCAATGCTTTAAAACCGTTTTGTTTTCTTTCATGCGATTGTTTCTAAAATATTTATAAGATTATTTCTTTGTTGCTTTGTATGTCTCTACCCCACAGTATAACCCCTGCTTTCACTGTATTTGACGGTATAATTTGTGGAGGGGAAGGGGAAAAACAAATCGTTTAAATAGGGATACAAGTGGACCCATTGCAACAGTGAGATGTACAAGTCGTTATGTCAAAAACGAACTTTACAACTTTGGTGCGGGGAGGTGGGGGGGGCGGGGAGCGGGGAGGATTGGATGGGGGGCACGGGGAGGATGGGAAGGGATGGGAAGGGGAAACAAAGGAGGAGGCTACAATGCTTGATAAGAAATGTACTCATTATCTTGCCCATGTAATTGTAACCCCTCTGTACAGTATTTTCACAATAAAAAATAAAAATAAAATATTGTAAAGGTCATGTACAGGGGGATTACAATTCTGTAAGTCAGGTAATGAGTATATTTCCTTTTTTTTTCTCGGTTGTGGGGCTTGAACTCTAGGTCTGGGCACTGTCCCTGAGATCTTCAGCTCAAGGATAGTGCTCTACCACTTGAGCCACAGCACTACTTCCGGTTTTCTGGTGGTTAATTGGAGATAAGAGTTTCATGGACTTTCCCGATATATTACATGTAGCCAGCTCTTTATCAAACAGCCATTAGTTTTAAAGCCTTACAACTGTGCTTTCTCTCAATGATGTGGATTTCCTCCTGGCACTACATCCATTTAGTTTGATTTAATGAGGACCTAGTGTGTTCAAGACACTGTCCTGGGCATATCATTTATTGCAGTGAAGTGAATAGGGAAAGAAACTAAAGTAGAAAATGGTTTTGATTTTGTTGTTGTTGTTGGTTGTGGGGTTTGAACTCTGGGAGTGGATACTGTCTCTAAGTTCTTCAGTTCAAGGCAAGTGCTCTACCATTTGAGCCACAGAGGCATTTCCAGCTTTTTCTGTTTATGTGGTGCTGAGGAATCAAACCCAGGGCCTCATGCTTGTGAGGCAAGTACTCTACCACTGAGCCACCTTTCCAGCCATAGGTTTTGATTTCTTGTGCCTTGTAGTAAGGTAAAGTCACAAGATCCTTTTGGTCAGTGGGTTGTGCACATATGTCAACTTCTGGGCTGAAGCACCTGCTTTCTGGTACAAGACTCTAGTGCTTCCCTTTTCTGCCTCAACTATGGAAACACACAGAGAGAAGAACCATGAAATCAAGTCACTCCAGACAGCAGTTGTTCTGGAGTCCCCAGAGCTGTAACAGAATTTGTGAACATGAGCAGTAAATGTTTATGTCAAACCATGGAGGGGAGGAGAGGAAGAGGTTCATGGACTTTCCTGCCCAGGCTGGCTTTGAACCACGATCCTCAGATCTCCACCTCCTGAGTAGCTAGGGTTACAGGCATGAGCCACCAGAGCCTGGCTACATTTCCTTTTGAACAGTGCCACCCTGTCCCTCAATCTCTTCCAGTTTTTCCCCTCCCAACTTTCCTCCCCACAAAGTTGTATAGTTCATTTCCATCAGTGTCTAATGAATATCACTGCTGAATTGATGAGGGTGATTTGGCTGCAACATCTGTCACCTCATTGATCACCAGGGTTGATTCCACTGATCTGGCTGGCTAGGCAGTATCCTGCTCCTTGTCCATCCCTCTTGAACCTGCTCACTCAAAGAGGAGTGAGTCCTCCCATAGAGGGGGACTGGCCTTTGGTCAAGGTATAGAAGTAGCTGTGCTCCCCTGCTAGAATCCCCAAAACAAGCTCTTAATGATTTTTCTACCTGAGTGAACTTTGACCAACCCATCTTTGGGCACATGGAAGTGGTCATGAGATTTAAGAAGAAACTATACTATTTTGATGTTAGAAAGACTTGAGAGTCCATTTCTGCTTTGACCCCTTCCCAATTCTCTAGCTTCTTGGACCTCTGCTCACTTTTTTACCAAATAGGATGAACCTGAAAAGTGTGAAGTCTGATCAAAATAATGCTTGCACTGTCCACCCAGTGGGGAATTGGTACATAAGAACTATCTGTATATGGTAGATTCAAAGAAGACGTCAAATAACGCAATTCCTTAGAAAATCAAAGTCAAAGTTTAACAAAATAAGCACCAGAAAAAGAGTACTTGAAAGGGTTGGGGTGGGAGAGGGGTAGATGAATGAAGAGAAGTGTGTGTTGGGGAAACACAATAACAAATTTGATGTAAATGCTACAAAATTAGGAAAAGTGAGGGAAAAGGTGAATTGGGGAGGTGGTAAGAATGTTCAAAGGGGTAACATTGATCAAGACACATTGTATTCATGAAATGCTTTGTTGAATGGCAACCCCTTCATTCAACTACTTAAAGATAATTTTAAAAGGTTTAAAAAGACTCATCTGTGGAGTAAATGTCTAATTTGAGCAACTCTATGCAAATTAAATCTTATAGTATTTGTGCAAAGGGAATGTTTCTTATATCTTTCCAAATTGGGAACCAGACTTGCTTTTTCTTTTTCTTTTTTGTAGTGTTACAATGTGAATCACCTTCTAGGTTTTGCCCATTATCCTTGTTTAAGGGGTATTCCAAAGATAAAGACATACAAGAAAGCAAATTCTATTAGCACATAAGTCTTTCAAATTGGATCTATAATTCAATAAGACAATAAAGATCAATACATGTAAAGTAGCTAAATTCCAGAACTCCTTTGCTCATTTCACCTTATTTCAGAAACCAATGGCTTTCTAGGTTATTAAAACAAAGTATGGGGTAGGGTAGGGTGGTGGGTGCATGCACACTGCTTGTGCATATGTGCACCCAGAGGCAGGATGATAGTCACCGCAGAGGACGTGTGTAATGGAAAGCTGCCATCTGTACCCGGTGTTGCAGTAGTACACCAATCTCCCACCCTGATTGCAGACACTCCATGGTTGCAATTCACTTACTTATGTGCTATCCTATTGATGCCAGGTTTTTGAATGGCTATTTATACCATGTGCTTGAAAACCTTGTCACAAATATCCAAATTCATTAACGCTCCTATGTACATCTTTCAGACAGACTCTCTTCAAGGCAACCTCAAGATTGTTTCCCATTCCAGAACCTGAGCATCCTTGTCCTAGAATTTCAGAGACCCAGCTACCAATCATAGAAGTGCTTTTAGTTCTGTCTCAGCTATGATGTTTGTTAACTTGCAGAAGTTTGGTCCATATGGTCCTAGGGTAATGAATCTTCATATCTTTTCAAATGATAATGATACTTTGATTAGAGAAAGAAAAGCAAAAATGTCATCTTCCTTTATTTTCCTCCATTCTCATGCAATCTCCTGTTTATCACTTTATAAGTTTGGGCTCTGGCTCTTAAGTTCTCTGGTTTAAGTTCTCTTAAACATTTACCACAGGCCGTCATCCTGCAGCTATGATTTTGCATGAGTTGTTTGTGCATAGGTATTTACAGCCAACCTGTGCTGTCCGCAGGGACCATTCTGGATGAAGAAATGAGATGATGCAGAGTTGTGCTGACGTGAGCCGTCATTGAGATAAAGAAAAGAAAAATCAGCTGGATAATGATGAAGATATTTCAAGGACATTCTAGAATGCAAAAGCTTTGGCTCTGGGTCAGTCAGATTTTCAGATTGCTTAATTACTGTACATCATGCAGGTACCCACAGTGAACACATGGAACAACATTAGGAGGGATCCTTTTTGTTTCTTAGTAGGAACATTATTCAGAAAAGAATTCCACTCTGACTTTACTGAAAATGATTAACATTTTCAAATGCATTTTGAGTTTTATTAAGGGTATATTTCATTAATGATTAATAACATTTCTTTGTTAAATTTGACTGCTTTCAAGGTAGGATTTTTTGAATGAACAGTTTAAAATGTCATATTTTACATGGTGAACTTGATACTATTGTTGTCCAATATTTATTTATTTATTACACTGAGATGATATAAAAGAGAATTTTACTCACAAGGGTCAAAATAATGATTATATAATATTTTAATTGGAAGAAAAAATCTTCATAAGATGGATGTAATATTTCAGAACATGCTTTCAAACTTTGAATCTATTTGTCCTAAGAGGAAGAAGCTGTTTGGAAGCATTTTATCTATGTTTGATTATTCCCCTAATGAATGTTCCAAAGACATTACAGCTCAGAAAATGTCCAGTTATCCAAAAGCAGTGGGCTCAGAAATGCATTCAACATCTAGTTTGACTTTCTCCTTCCTAAATCTCTGGGATGATTTATATAGATTCTTCCTATTATAGACTCTCCCTTTCTTTAAGGACAGTTATTTAACCACCTTGCTCTGCCAATCTCCATCTGTTCTCCAGGACACTGTCCCAACACATTTCATCTTTTATACTTTCCACATTTGCACTGACATTTTTTTCTTTTTATCATAAGTTTATATGAATTATGCTTTCTCCTATTCCATAGGTCTTTCCAAGAGAAATATTGTAGTTTGAGCAATATCTATGAACTATCACAGGCTCCAAATAAATGGTATGAGGGCTTCTACTAGAAGCCCTATTTTACTAGAAGTGAAATAATTGACATCTCCTTGAGGAAAATTCAGAATTAGACCTGTCATCCTAGGTTTGTCCTCTAGGATTTTCCGTACTTCTGAGATGGGAAACATATTTAGATATGTTTCTCAAATACACTTATTGTAACAGTGATATACTCTGAGTGAATGCTAAGGCTTCCCACATAGGTTCGAGAATTTAGGTTTAAATTGGATCTGAGGTAACAGAAGGAGAAACATAATACAAGGTCCTATGCTGTTCTTGGGGAAACTGGTGGATGGGTCTTACCATACCCCAAGAGTATGGATGTAAGAGGCAAAGAAGAGTTTGCCTTGTAGTGAAGCTTACCTCATGGAATATCCAGGTGGAGCCAGGAAGAATGTCATGAGCTAAGGAAATGAAACTCAGAAGGGTATCCAGAACGAGATTTGTGTATTAGGAATAGAGAGTATGAAAGTTGCTTAAAGGACAAGGGCAAGGGTAAAATCTTGGAGCATCCAGTATAACCAAAAGGAAATGAGCTACCTGCAGGGTCTACAGTTTAAAAGCTGGATGCCAGTGGCTCACTGGCTTATGCATTAATCCTGACTACTTAAAAGGCTGACATGGGGAGGGCTGGTGTGTGAAGTCAGCCTGAGCAGAAAAGACCTGGATACTTTACCTCTACATAAAATCAACAAATAGCCAGTCTGGAGGCATAGCTTACATGGAAGAGAGCCATCAGAGCAAGCAAGCTTATCAAGTATAAAGCCTTGAGTTCAAAATCTAGTACAGGCAAAGGAGAAGATTGTCATGCTGGTATAGAGAGATTGCCCTGGTCTCCACTCAAAACAACAGTCAAATTTTTTCTCAAAGCCCTTGCTGTGAGTAAGCAACATGGAAGCAAAAATGAAAGCACTACCAAATTCACTGAATAAATAAGAGACACAAAGGGATATTTTATGTAGCCTTCTGTCATTTGCATATATCAGTGTATAACAATTATACAAAGGGACTTCACTATTATATTTCCATATATGCATATAATGTACTTAGTTTATGTGTCATTCAGATTTTATCTTCAGTATCACTTCCCCTGAGAGGATAGTACTTATCTTGCCATTTAAAATACTTTTATCACATTATTTTATTTACATTTCCTTTCATCATCCACACTTCTCCTTTGGGAAATAAGACCTAAGAGAATTCCTAGCTCTCTTGTTCTCGTTCAAACCCCCAATGTCTGGAGTGGTTCCATGCATGTCTTGGAGCATATACTATGGAATATCAATGAGTATAAGTTCAACACATAGAAGAATGAGTACAGTGTATCCAATCTGAAGTCTTCAGAATTATAATTCAATTAAACCTCAATAATATAACAATCAAAGTAAATTGAATGATTATGAGCCACAGTTAAATGCAAATCAATTTTCCTCCCAATCACAGTGCATTGAGGTAAGCATTCATTTGGATCCCCTAATAGATACAATGTCTAAAGTTTACAGTAGATACACATTTCAGGTAATAATAAATAGAAGGACAGGTATGTAATAGGACATGGAGTTAAGCTAAGCTTGTCTGATCTATGGCTCCATGCATCTATAACGACTATACATCCAGTTATCCACTGACCTTTTGTCACTGAAAGTGTCATAGCCAAGGATGAGCACATTATATTGTTCATACCATATGCACTACAGTGATGAATAACTTACTTACTTACTTTATTTATTTATTTATTGTGAAAATACCGTGCAGAGGGGTTACAATTACATGGGCAAGATAACGAGTATATTTCTTATCAAGCATTGTTGCCTCCTCCTTTGTTTCCCCTACCCATCCCTTCCCATACCCACCCCAAACCTTACCTGGACCTCCCCCTTCCCCCCACCAAAGTTGTAAAGTTCATTTTTCAACATAACGACTTGTACATCTTACTTAATCTTTGTTTCAAATGTGGTATGCCAGATATTAAGTCTAGATACAGATCATCAAAACATTCAAATCACACAATGAAACTACAATAATAGTAAGTACCTGCTGTAAACTAATTTATAAATTAAATAATTTATCCTAAAAGATATGTATCAAATTATCCAATTTTTTTCAGATAAGGAATTATGATGTCAGTTAAATAACTACTCAAGCCACTCAGCCAAGCAGTGGTAAATCCAGGACTTAAAAGCAAAAAGACAGGACTCTTATGTAACTAAGGCTAACAGAATCAAACTCACATGAAAGGATTTGACATCCTCCAAAGATTGATTTAGACCACATGCATGTAAACAATTTTATTAATTAAAAATATACACATATACTTAACTTGTAGGCAAGGGCTGGAGAGGGGAATTGAAGGAATGTAAAGGAAGTGTTGACATTGTCCAAAATAGAATGTACTCATTACCTGGCGTATGTAACAATAACTCCTATGTACAACACTTTGATAATAACAACAAAATTATATTTAAAAGGGGGGCATTCACAACCATATGTGTGTGTGTGTGTAATTATACTTAAGGCCTGACAACATGTGTTCTATCTGAAAGTTCTCAACTAAGTAGAAAGAAAACAACCACCACAAGCTTTTAAATGGTTACTTAACACAAAAGCTATTATATGTTGAAATCCCTGAAATTTATGGAGGTGATGGGTTGAATTTCTTACATTGTCTGGATTTATATCTTGGATATCCTAGCCTAGATGGGACACATCAGGTGTGACTATGGTGTAGCAAGTAACAATGTGATGTAAGATTGTATCATCTGAACCAAGACTTCCAAAGACCTTCTTGTGATGAGGCAAACGTCTTCAAATATGTACATATATATTTATATATGTATACACACATTACTATGGCCATTGGGCAGTTGAAATATTTCTTGTGATATTTAGTTGTGATTAATTTACATTTATATTAAGTAGCTGCATATGTTTAGGATGATTTATATACAATACAGAATTCAGCTGCATATCAGCATAAAAAATTACAGAAATAATCTAACACAGTTATAAAATATTTGAAAAATGAACATTAAATATGTTATTTTACAAGAAAAATGGGAGATCTGTACTTCATTGCAATCATGATTAGCAATAATCCTATAAGCTAGTGATGGAGAACTTAGTACATGGAACCCAGTACTTTTAAGTGAATCTGAGGTTTGTCAGGTCTGTCGATCTGACCCTAAGGAAACAGAGGTTTTCTTGGTATAGTTAACAGTCACTGAGAAAATGAAGTCTAATCAACCAAGTTGACAAGTGAATGTGTGTAAACAAAGAGTAGTCTTACATATCATAAAGAGTATGATAAAAATTTTATTCATAATTAAAAGAGAACGTAATTCTTACTCAGTCTGAAGAAGAAGCTGATTTCTAGTGAACATCTGCCCTTCATCACAGGGCAGGGAAGAGTCGTTCAGAACATGTAGAGATGGGTTGGGAATTGAAATCTGCCCTTCAAAGCCAAGGAAAACATCATGCTGTGCTCAATTACATTCCTTCCAATGATCAATTGAGGAACAATGATTTCACCAGTGGGTAGAAAGTGCCATGTGTAACAGCCTTTGGAAGCTGCTGCTCTCTGCCATGCACGTCTGCAGTTTGGCAATGCTTGAGTATATTTTTGTGTGTGTGTGTGTGCATTGTATTATGACATCATTTAGAAAGGTAAATATTACTTTGGCACATTGCACTACACATATACCATATCTAAGTTTGGATTAAAAATTCCATTAGAATATGGCAAATTGAGAATGCTTTTACTCTACAAGAAATTTTTATAAAAGCCACCACTCATTATATTAATCAATCATTCATTTTTCTATTTGCTTCTTTGAATCTAATAATGCAGCCGGGAGCAAGTTAGTTCCTTAAAATGCATAAATTGCTATTGTGATTGCAATTGAACTCATAGTTTTTCTTTGACTCTAAGCTATGGTTTCTCTATAATCTTTGAAAATATAAAAATGAGGACAACCTATTTTCATGATTTAATTTTATTTCCTTCCTCTTCATGAAAGTATAGAACAAAAACAATTGAAAAACCTTAAACTTTTCTGGTGATATAGGACATAAATATAAAGAATATATTTTTATTCTTCAGACATAGCAAGCACTGAAAGTTTACACTAATTACCTGGAGTTTCGTTAATGTTATGAGCTGCCCTTCATCTCTCCTATCCAGACACACCACTCTGTTTCCTCAGCAGATATATTCAACAGCTTCTGTTCACACCTGACATCAATTTCCTTTGATGTTCACAGCCTAAATGAAAATGCTACAGCAAGCTGTATTTGCAAAGCATACAGGATGCCTTAAAAATGATGGCAGGTATTTTCCTCATTAAAGCAGCCATAACAGATAGTTAGATATGATGCTGTCCCTCACCTTCCTACTAATTAATGACTATGATTGCAACCCAAATAAGATCAGGCAATTAAATGTGATAACATTTCAGAAGCAAAGAAAATATACAACAATCTTGGAATAGCTTCTTACCGATAAATAAAGTTGATCTTTGGAAAATTACCATATAAATGTACCATTCTATCAAAAAAATCACACAAATGAAGGAACGTAATAATTTTCCTTTTAATTGAAACATGAGTTACATATCCCATTAAATTAAAATGTTATGAGTTGGCTTCTAGGAAGGTATTGTAAACAAGCTCTGTAGTCTTCTGCGGCAGAGTATAGTAGTTGAAGCAGAGGCTCGTTCAAGCATGTCGTGAAAGGCACTTTGGGGAATATGTTATACTCAGCTTAGCAAAATATCTCAGTGATTTTCTTTTCACTAACAGATTTGTGACTGGGTCTAGATAGAAATGAAAGACTATCAAGGAGAAACCTGTATATGGAACCATTTACCCCACTGAGGTTCACAAACACGCACACACTATTCCATAAATATTTAAGGAGAACTTCCAGAAAAGCTAGCCCTGTCAGCAAACAAAATTGAACTTTTAGTTAACTGACCTTTTTTTTTTATTTTATTAACCAAAATGAATTCTGAATTTCTACTAAATTTTAGTGTGGATATTAGTTTTATTAAAATATGCAGAAGCCATGTAGGTCAGTTGATAATTGTCCTGTAATATTGTAAGTCTCTTCTGATCTCAAGAAGGGTCATGGCAGGCAGTGCACATACTTCAAGTTTCATTATCTCACTCATTGGAAGATGTCAAGATGCAAGGAGATCCTATTCTTCAATACATTTTTCTTCCCTCTCATTTGAAACTTGGCTTGAATAGACCTTAATCTTAGCATTGTACAAAAGGCTTATTTTGTTGTTTTGTTTTTTTGGGTCCGGTTGTGGGGCCTGGGTGCTGTCCTTCAGCTCTTCAGCTTAAGGCTAGCATGCTACTACTTGAGCCATAGCACCACTTCTGCTTTTTTTTTTCTGCTTATGTGGTGCTGAGGAATCGAACCCAGGGCCTCATGCATGCAAGGCAAGCGCTCTACCACTGAGCCACCTTCTCAGCCCTATTTTGTTGTTTTGAATGAATAAACTTCTAGGAAGATTTTTTAAATGATCTGAACACTTAATAGCAACAAGGAATATCAAAATAATTTGCTGGTCCAAAGTGCTCACTGTGAGAAAACCCAGAGTAGAAAATGATCTCATGGAAAAAAAAAACAACCACTTTTGAACCAACTTCTTCAAAGTGTATGACTGAAATTTGAAGCATTTTGTGGATGTTGCAAATCATGGTCTGTGTTATTATTGGCACTCCAGAGATGCCTGTGCTTCCAGGTGGCTGGCACTGTTTCTAAGAACATAAAAGAATTGTGTCAGGAACCACCAATACCTACAAAATTGTATTTATATGTAATTCTACATGTGAGTCTACCCATGATATGAATTCTCTAAAGCCAGAGGACTTCATGCTACTTGGCCTCTCCTTTCCCAACAGCACAGCATGACTGGAGATTGACAAACTTTAGTTAAATTCGGTAGAAATGCAGATGCTCATAACACAGAGACAGGTTTGCTGGGTATCCTTATGGCTGTCTTCCCTGGAAATAGTATCTCCTTTATTTCCCTGGATAAATCTCTCAAGCTTTATGATGCCTTTTTCATCGCCTAACATTCTTCATGTTTTGTCCCAAGGCTGTATTCTCTGTACCTACATCTATTCCTTTCTCCCTGTGGAGCAGCTTTGTGCACATTGTTCGCAAATGTATGCCAAACTTGCAGTTGATCTTGCTTTGGTGTGAAAATAGCATATGTTTGTTCCAGTCTTTTGGATTTACAAAGGTAGGCTTCTATAATACTGTTCTCAATGGAAGATTACAACATCTAGTTATAAACAAAACTAGAGGTCAACTGCCTATTTCTGAAAAAAAATTGAATGCTCATTTGTAAATCACTCTATTTGTGTTAAATGCTCAGATTTTGATTAAAAAATGAAGAAATGATTATTTTTACTATTGATTGGTGAATTTCAGAAGAACTGGTTTATCCAGTTTGTCAGTACCTTCTACTACCTTCTGACTCAAATATTTTAAGTTGTCCAAGCCCTGGATTCTTTAAAGAAAATATGAGTCACCAGTTGCTGGTGACTCATGTCTAGATTCTTAACATCTCAGAAGGCTGAGATCTGAAGATCATGGTTTAAAGCTAGCCTTGGCAGGAAGGTTTGAGAGACTCTTACCTCCAGTTAAAACCAAAAAGTCTGGAAGTGGAACTGTGGCTCAACTTAGTAGAGAGCTAGCCTTGAGCACAAAAGTTCAGCCTTGACTTCAAGCCCCAAGATCTGCCCCTTTAATAAGTAAAAGTTATATATAAAACAAAGACTTTACAGGCATCAAATGAAAAAATAAACTACTGAGATGTGTCCAGATTTGTTTCCTTGGGGACCCACTATAAAAAGAAACATGGAAAAAGGTCTAAATCCAGCCAGGCCCAAAGAAACATAGGTCCCATGGTTTCCCTTATTTGCAATAACTGAGACAAGCAGAAAAGGTCAGATAAGATGATGTTAAGCAAAATGAACCCCAAGATAAGGACACAAGTGTAAGTGTTTTTTTTTCTTTCTTGCTATTGTTTCTAATGTATTTATAAGGTATCATATGGTTTTTTTGTTGCTTTGTATGTCTACCCCTACGGTATAACCCCTGTTTTCACTGTATTTGATATTGGTATAATTTGTGGAGGGGAAGGGAAAAAACAAATTGTTTAAATAGGGGTACAGGTGGACCCATTGCAACAATGAGATGTACAAGACGCTTTGTGGAAAAACAAACTTTACAATTTTGGGGGAGAGTATAGTTGAGGAGGTAGGAGGGCAGAGATGGTAGGGGAAAAACAAAGGAGGAGGCAACAAATCTTGAGACTCATTACCTTGCTCATGTCATTGTAACCCCTCCGTACAGTATTTTCACAATAAAAATGCTTATTAAAAAAAGAAAGAAAATTTAGAATTCTAAAAGCTCTGAAACTATAGGCTTATGGAGAAGTTGTCTGGAAGAGGAACATGGAAGTAGAAAACTATCTTCAATCGTATGAAACAGAAATAAAAATGTCCAATTTCATAGGAAAGAACCCTAACATACAGATTGTATTTTTCAAGAATTCTATTGAAAATTAATAAAAGGTGGAATTCTTAGCAATTTTTAAGATCCAAAAGGGATGCCTAGCTAAGGGCAAGGAGTGTGGCAGGGGACCTAACTGAGATCTAGATTATTCCTTATTGCTTGCCTGACCATTTATGCATTTAACATCCATTATTTTTTCACTTCTAAAATAAGTAAAGAATTTTTAAGTGGTTTATCACCTACAGCACACTTTTTAACAGTAACCTACACAAATGCATGCATCATGAAGAAATCGAGAAGTACAATACAGTGGCTACAATCCTTGTTTCTAGACTTAATTACATTACTGCTGATGATATTTAGGAACGTTTTACTTTTACTGATTTGATATTTGATTTCAACAAAGAATGTAACATTCTCAAATCCTCTTCTAGTGACTTTGCCCATACAGGATGTGTTAGTCTTGCATTTAGTTTCCTGCATTAATGGGTTATAAGTAGAAGATTTCAAATAATAAAAATTAGACAATGTAAGGAAATTCATCAGCATAATGCTTGAAATAATTAAATTATAATAAACTTGAAAGTTATTCCTTGAGTTTGAGTGAACACCGGCTCTGCAACTGGATGACTCTGGAACCATGAATGGTTTGTTCCACTTTAGCAGAAGTTGGGTTTTCACTATTTCCAGTGTAAATGAGTAAATAGCAGAGATACCCTCATTTAGTTAGAAAATTGATCCAGGTTTCAGCTTCATGAAGTGTAGTGATCTTGATTAGGGAAGTGGAATTATAGTTCTAAGAGTTGAAATTTAACTAGCTAGGAAATTTCCAGTCTTGATCTTTGGTGAAGAAAAAGCTCTAGAGAAAGTTTCCTGTGCCTAGAAATACTTTCAGATAGACTTAGAAGTCAGACAAGTTATTCATTTTAGTGAGCAACAATGCAACCACAAATGCTTTTACTTAAAATACCTATTGAAGAATAAAGGTCAAGGGCATTAAATTTTCGGGTTAAGATTATTTATCTCCATTTGGAAATGATAGCTAATGAAGTATTCAAATATAATTTTTGATAGAAGAGATTTCCATGAATTCTCTTGATTCTTCTAATAGTAATTTATTAAAATATAACTTCAGAAATGTGTACATTATCACTGCACACAAAAGAAACAAAAGCATTCCTGAACTGGTTTTATTTCTTCTGTAGTTTTTGTTTTTGTGGAAGTGTTTGTGCTTTTTCATTGCTGAGTCTTCACACTTAACACATTTCTATGCATGCACAATACTAATAGCAGATCCATACAAAGGCAAGGCTGGCAAAAAAAGTCATAACTGTTAAAAAGTTCTTCTATAAAATGCCGTGAGATTATTTAGGTTAGTAAAAAACTAGCAAGGATTGTTAAAATCTCCAGAAGGATCTAATCAAAGTGTGAGACTCTGCACCATAATGACAGATGGAATTTAATGTAGATAAGAAAAAAGGTAATGCATTTGGGGAGAAATCATTTAAACTTTTCATATACATTGGTAGGATCTGAATTAGCTGAACTTCTCAGGAAAAAATAAGGGGTAATTATGGATGGAAGTATTCATTGAAGACATCTGCTCAGTCTTCAGCAGCAGTTAAAGCTAATAGACTGATGGTTATATTAATAAGGCAAGGGAAAATAGTATGGAAATATTATGACATTATGCTATATAAACCACTGATTTAATTTCACTTTGAACGCTGTGTTAGTTTGGGGATTCTTCGCATTTTAAGAGATGTAATGTTTATGAAATAAAAGTTAAAACAAAAAGAAAAGAAAAGAAAAGAAAAAGGGAAAGCAGAGCCAAGGGAAGCATTCAAATCAGATCAGGTAAAGTAAGCCTTGAATTCATGAGGATGCAGAGCCTGGACTTCAGATTCCCCCCACTTTGTTTAATTCATAATTGCAATTTTCATGATTAGCTACACTCTCTCTCAAAGTCACTCCCAGAATATTATTTGGCAATGAGTTCTGAGTAAAGCATTTAATGGGGTTTTTTAAAGTGCAATGGAGGGAGGTTATCTTCCATTTTCCTGATCTGTGGTTGTTAGCTGTTAAATGTGAAAAACAATAAAAAGTAAAAAAAATTGCAAAATGAATCCTTTTTCTTTGTATATTAAATAAGTAAGTCATGACATGGTGTTGATTTTATGGCATTCCATTGTTTGTTTTCTGTTCACTGTGTGTCTCTTTTGAATTCCTAGAAAGTCTTTTAATGATATCATTCCAAAACCAAAGGTCCAAAAGGAATAAAATGGGTCCAACTTAGTAGGAAGATATAGTAGTTAAGTATTTTACATTTTTTCTACCTTCCTTAGCTCATTTAAATGAAGTACATGTAAAGCTTATTTACTAAATATACTGTGGACCAGCATATGATCTCTCCTGCCACATACTAAGAGGTGCACATTAGTGTTAGACAGACCAGACTCAGCACTGACTTAGCCACTTTAAAGATGTGTGGTCTTACAAAAATTTCTTCAGTTCCTAGTTCTTAACTTTTGCACTTTAAAATACTAATGATAATACTGAGGAACCACAGAGTTTAAGAGTTCGCCTATCCATTTCCATTTGTTTAGCAGTTATTTATTGATTATTGCAATTCTATCTCCCATGGTTATCACATCTCTGTTTTCAAGATTTGGAATCAACTAGCATCCACTGATGGATGAATAAATTTTAAAACTGTTCTATACATATGCACAACAGAATCCTATCTGACGTTTTTACATTTTTATTGTAAAAATAGTGTACAGAGGGGTTACAGTTACATGAGTAAGGTAATGAATACATTTCCTATTGAGCAGTTACCTCCTCCTTTGTTTTTCCCCTATCATCCTTTCCCTCCCCATCTCTGTAACTCCCCCTCCCCAGTTATAAAGTTAGCTTCCTACATAGTGTCTTGTACATCTCATTGTTACAATAGGTCATCCTGGATCCTGGTTTCAACATTTTGGTATTTCCCTTCCCTCCCCAAATTATAAAAATGTATAAATAAGATGTAGGGCACCAACATCAAATACAGTGAAAACAGAGGTTATATCATGGGGGAAGACCATATAAGAGAAACAAAAAAAAATCACATAGTATATTTTATTTTTTTATTTTTATTTTTTTGGGTCTAGTCCTGGGGCCTGAACTCTGGGCCTGGGTACTGTCCCTCAGCTCTTCAGCTCAAGGCTAGTGCTCTACCACTTGAGCCATAGTGCCACTTCCAGCTTTTTTCTTTTTGCTTATATGGTGCTGGGGAATCGAACCCAGGGCCTCAGGCATGCAAGGCAAGCGCTCTACCACTGAGCCACCTTCCTAGCCCCCACATAGTACATTTTAGATACATTAAAAACAAGAGCAAGAAAGAAAAAAATCAAGTTGTGTCTCTATCTTGGGGTTCATTTCACTTAACATCATCTTATATGGTCATATGTATATAGCTTTTGATGTTTTCTGCTTTGTCCTCTAATTATGTTAATCATTGCAAATAAGGAAAACCATGGGACCTATGTTTCTTTGGGCCTCACTTACTTCACTTAATTTTTTCTAAGCTAACTTAAAAAAAGTCTTATAATATTCCATAACATGGCTGGAAGTGGAGATCATAATATTGACTAACAATTCAGGCACAGAGAGACAAATACATAATTTTAGTTATAATTGAAAGCTAAAAAAGCTGAGCTCATGGAATTTGTAAGCATGTTAATGGTTATCAGAGAGTATAGCAAAAAGGAGAGAGAAGATGCAGAGAGACTTCTTAATAAGTAGAGTTATATCTACATAAGAAGAATAAGTGATGTTCTATCAAAAGTAGGGAAATTATAGGTAATGAGGATGCATGATAATTAACAATAGTGGAAATGAGGATTTTTGTGTGTTCTCTTCACAAATAAATAATTTTTGTGATAGTAATTTGAGTGTTTCGAGTGGAATAATGTACAATATAAAAGTGTATACAAACATCACACTGCCACAAACATTATTTGTCAATAAAAATTTTAAGCAATTCTGATGATAACATGTAACTCATAGTTATTTTTTATTGTAAAGATGCTGTTCAGAGGGTTTATAGTTACATGAGTAAGATAGTGAGTACATTTCTTGTCAAGTATTGTTACCCCCCTCCTTTGTTTTTCTCCTACTATCCCTTCCTTCCCCACCTTCCTCATTCCTTCCCCTGACTGTAGTTGTGAAGTTCATTTCCAACATAGTGTCCTGTGTATCTCATTGTTGCAATGGGTCATCTTGTGTCCTTATTTAAGAATTTCGTTATTCCCTTTCTCCTCCCCAAATTAGATAAATGTATAACTAGTATATGTCTAGGATAATCTTACCAGATGAGCATAAAAGCTCAAAAACCATGAACATATGACCATATAAGATGATGCTAAGCGAAATGAATCCCAACACGTGGACACAAGAGGTTATTCATTGATGTTGTTCTTTTTAATGCGCTATGTGATTTTTTTTCTTTCATTTGTATGTTCTTCTGTCTATGGTATATCCACTGTTGTCATTGTATTTGACTTTGGTACCCTGCATCTTGTATATACATTTATCATAGTGTTATTTTAAGAAATAAATAGAATAATGTATGTGAACGTTTTGTATATAGTAGTCACTCTATGTTAAATGTCATTCTACATGGTTTCATATAAGGGATTGAGGGCATTTAATCAAAAAAGAACATTTACTAGTCATGCACTTTAGGTATCTACATACTTGGTGTGTAGAGACTGTCTTATTTCCACAATCCAACCTCAAATTTCCATTATAGATTCTCTGTCACCACTCCCTGAGGAGTTTTCTGTTCTGAAATATACCCTCCCCTTTGAATGTGCTCTATGCTTCTCAAGACAGAACCTGATTAATGGCATGACATTATTTTCTAATATCTGACTCCCATTCTATGCTCAGCTAGACTTTCTTTCCACTTGGAAATCTGTTCAGTTTAACAAGAGAATTGATTATTATCACCCTCCTTAATATTGTATGCTAGTCACCTTTCTGTGTCCAACATTAACCAATGTGGAGCAAAAGAACCTGCTGAATGAATTAATCATATAGAACTATATAGAACCAAGTCCATCAAAGAACATACAGACACAGCAACTCCAAATAAACCTCAAGAAAAAATTGTGTGCTTATTTGGTAAGTAGAAAGTAGAAATATACCTGACATTCAAACTTTCTGATCTGAGGTTTCTGGAGGGTGATTCCTGCAGAGGTATGGAATTCTCACTTCCTAAAAACATGGAATCAGATACAGCAAACAGGACTTCACCTTCAGATTATATTAAAGTATTTGGTACTGATTTCAGTGGAAGGAAGAGTACCAATCTGCAATTTGTATTAGATTTGATTTTTCCTCTAGCAGATTGCTATGAGAAATAGACAGGAGGTGTTATTAGTAATTGGTTTGCATCTATACCTGTTTTGTTTTGTGTAACAAATGATTTTAAGAATTGTTATCTAGATACCAGTAGCTCATGTCTATAATATTAGCTATAAGAAGGCTGAGATCTGAGGATAGCTGTTCAAAGCAGACTGGGGCAGAAAAGACTTAGAATCTTACTGCCAATTAACTGCCAAAACAGCCATAAGTAGAGCTGTGGCTCAAGTAGTGGAGGACTAGTGCAAAAATGCTCACGGACAGTGCTGAAACCCTAGGTTCAAGCCCCAGTACCAGAACAACAACAACAACAGCAAAATTGTTTCTAGAATATGTTTTTCTAGAATATTTTTTATTCTTTCCTTTGTAATCGGTAGCTATGTCACTTCAGTGTTTCATAAATGAATAAAGAAAATAATATAGTTTAATGGTTTATTTATTTCATGAAGTTTTGCTGTTCATTGCTAGAATGAATTACAACTTTTCATGGTTGGGCACTGTGATATTAGTTTCTGGTGACTGTTAGATGAGATAAAAGAGGAGGGTTAAGATGAGTTCTTATACAGCTGCTGAACATATCCCCTTTATTGGAAAATGTCTTTGAAATGTCCAGTCTTCAATGGAGGGGCAATGATTTAAAAGAAGCAGCTGCTAGCTAAGTAGCAGAAATGGCACCTGGGTTCCAACTGGGCTTGGGTGAGAGCAATTTAAGAGCAAGATCAGAATGGAAAGCAGTGAGATGGGTTAGAAATCCATTCACCGTTAAAGTCAATGTCACCATCAAAGTCCATGGAGATCCCCATTTTCAAGGTATCACACTTGAAAATTCAAAGCAATTTTGGGGACAAGATCTGCACTCTTACACTGAATTATCTTTTAAGCTAAAAATATTTAACTGAAATAATGTTAGATGATTGAGAGGGATTTTTTAAATCATGTAAATGAAAGAGGTATTTTTCTCAGGGCAATGAAATTCACAGGGAAGCGTTACTGATCATTAGCATGAGGAAGGCATACTCATGCCTAATCAAATGTCCATTAATACAGAGAATGTCTGTCCTTTTCATTGATTGCACTTTAAAAAAGAACACATGAAAAGGTGGTCACATGAGATAGAGATGCCTTCATTAGTCAACATGAATGGCATACTCTTCTTTTTAATGTTCTTTCTTTCTCTTTCTCCTCATAGCTTCATGAGAAGTGGCATGGGTAAACTCTCTATAAAATGCAATTAGTAAGTTAGGAACAAATCAATCACATCTTCTGTTTAGAAGTCCCTCTTTTTCTACAACCTCTTTATAGTAGCTTACAGGTTTCTAGGCCATGGATATGGGTTAGGCTTTCTTCTACAATGTTTCACATGATCCAGGGAAATACATAGAAGAAAATGGAATGCTTCTCAGAAGTTAAAGTTAGTAATTTGGAAATATGGGCAGGAGCAGTAGGAGAAAATGTGTTTTCCTGCAAAACTTGGTCCAAATCCTGCATTTTATTTCCTATTCATTTTTATGTTGAATTGTTTGCTGTATGTATTCTAAATCCTATAATGTGTCATTCCTTCCTTGGTCACTGATAATACACATGTTGATGCTTGCATTCAAATATGATTTCCATCCCTTCAAATATACAATTGGTAGGGTGGAAATAAGTACTAATTAAATTATTTGAACCCTGTTTTATTTTCTGTCCCAATATACATTGCATTCATCCTTAGTGCTACTGGCTGAAATACATGTTCATTGAAGTTACAACAATCTTAGCAACATTTAGGTTGACTAGAGTTTTTATGCACTTAAAAGGCACAATCTCTTGGTTACTGGGTCTATAATTCAAACAAAGAAAAGACAATCTGCCCAACTGTTTTATGGGATTAGCATTGATTCAACCAATAAAAATTGCTTTAAAAAGTGAATGTAGATGGGCACCGGTGTCTCACGCCTGTAATCCTAACTACTCAGGAAGCTGAGCTCTGAAGATCACACTTCAAAGCTATCCTGAGCATGAAAGTCAGTGAAACTCTTATCTCCAATAAACCACCAGGAAACTGGAAGTGGTGCTGTAGCTCAAGTGGTAGAGTGTTAGCCTTCAATTGAAAATCTGAGGGACAGAGCTCAGGCCCAGAGTTCAAGGCCCACAATAGACCAAAAAGAAAAAAAAAGTGAATGTATATGTAAACACTTTTCCCCTTGTCATTATTGTCCCAAATATAATACAGTATAACAATTGTTTTATATTACATTGGATAGTTTATGTTATCTGGAGATAACTTACATTTTAAGATACCCTAGAGGTTGAGTCTATGCAAATATTTCACAATTCTACATAAAAGACTTGGGCTTTCATTATGTTAGTGTCCATGGGAAGTCCCAGTGTATACTACGGGAACACTCAATGCTCGATAAGAAATGTACTCATTACCTTGCTCATGTAACTGTAACCTTTCTGTACAGTATTTTCACAATAAAAAACTTACTAAAAAAAAGAAAGAAGGCATGGGGAATATGGTAACATTTGGAAAATAAACTAAAATTTACTATTTGCTTCAAGAAAACTTTGGAGCTCAAAAAGGGAAGTCATTGTATTACATGAAAAAGTAATAGAACTATCTAGAGTAGATTGCATGAAGTGGTGTAGATGGCATCTGTGAATAGCAGAGAAACTCAGGAGAAGAGGAGAGATTACGACCAGGACTGGAGTCAACCATAATTTATAATAAATGTGACAGAAATTATGATTCATATTCAACTGAACTATAAATCAGGAATAAATGGTCTACAGCTTGAAGAAATCGAAGAGGGTTGTTTTAGTGATCACCATTAGCCTCGTGACATTAAAAGAAAAATAAAAACAGCATTGATTTAAAAGAAGTAGGGACATTCTGATTAAGAGGCATTGCATACAAATATGGACACTTTAAATAGAAGTCCTTGGGGCTGGGAAGGTGGCTCAGTGGTAGAGTGCTTGCCTTGCATGCCTGAGGTCCTGGGTTCGATTCCTCAGCACCACATAAGCAAAAAGAAAAAAGCCAGAAGTGGCACTGTGGCTCAAGTGGTAGAGCGCTAGCCTTGAGCTGA
>NW_012267410.1:2372392-2373467 GCF_000151885.1 Dipodomys ordii
TATTAGAGTTCTTGATTATAGCCATTCTGACTGGGGAGTGGTGGTATCTCAATGTTGTTTTGATTTGCATTTCTTTTATGGCTAGCGAGGTTGAGCATTTCTTCATGTGTCTATTGGCCATCCTTCTTTCCTCTTCAGGGAAGTTTCTCTTTAAGTCTTTAGCCCACTTATTTATTGTGCAGTTGTTTCTCTGAAGATCTGTTTTTGGGGAATTTAATTTTTTGAGTTCCAGGTATATTTTAGATAGAAGACCTTTGTCTGTTGTAAGGCTAGTGAAGATCTTCTGCTAATCCATGGGCTTTCTATTAATCTTGCTAGCTATGTCCTTTGCCATGCAGAAGCTCTGCAATTTCATGCAATCCCATTTGTCCAACCTTTCTTTTTCAAAACTTTGGCAAAGTAGCAGGGTATAAAATTAATCCTCAAAAGTCAATGGCTTTTCTGTATGCCAATAATGAGAAAAGTGTGGCTGAAACCAGGAAAGCAACTCCATTCGTAGTAGCCTCACAAAAAATAAAATATCTAGGAATTAATTTAACCAAAGAAGTGAAGGACCTCTATGATGAAAACATTATAAAGTTGGAAAAGGAAACCAAAACAGAACTTAGAAAGTTGCAAAAATTCCCATGCTCCTGGATTGGAAAGATCAACATCGTGAAAATCACAATACTTCCCAAGGCTATCTACAAATTTAATGCAATACCTATCAATATTCCATCCTCATTCTTCAAGGAAATAGAAGAAGCGATCCAAAACTTCATATGGAACAATAAAATACCCTGAATAGCTAAAACGACCCTCAACAGAAAGAACAGTGCTGGAGGAATATCAATACCAAATTTCAAACTCTACTACAAAGCCATAGTTTTCAAAACAGCTTGGTACCGGCACAAGAACAGACCTCAGGACCAATGGAATAGACTTGAAAACCCAGAAATGAATCTACAGACCTATAGCCATCTAATCTTTGATAAGGAAGCTAAAAAAATAGAATGGAAGAAAGACAGCCTCTTCAGTAAATGGTGCTGGCAAAATTGGTTAACTACTTGTGGAAAACTAAAGCTAGATCCTTATA
>NW_012267410.1:2374072-2379505 GCF_000151885.1 Dipodomys ordii
TTCCAGCTTTTTCTGCTTATGTGGTGCTGAGGAATCAAACCCAGGGCCTCATGCATGCAAGGCAAGTGCTCTACCACTGAGCCACCTTCCCAGCCCTTGAATATGTTTCTTTTTGAACAGTTTTATCTCCTCCCTCATTTTCTTGCACTTCCCTTCCCAAGCCCCCTCCCCTCCCAAGTTGTAAAGTTAATTTCCAGTACAGTGACTAGTGAGTATCACTATTGAATTGCTTCATATTTTGTTCTCCCACCATTTCTGTGATTCCTCTTCCCTCCTCCAAATCAGATATGTGTGTGTGTGTGTGTGTGTGTGTGAAAAAGGGTACAGAAATAAAAAAATACTGACAACAGGGAATAAAACAAATGAAAAAAGGAAAAAATCCCACAAACAGTACAATAAAAAACAAACAGACCTCTTGCTTCCACTTCATGGAGTTTGTTTCGATAAGCATCATTTTGTATGGTTATATGCACATACCTATGGAGGCAATGTGATTCTCTCCTAACAAAATCCTTGTTTATTCTCACTGGGTGATGCTCAGAGTGCTGTTTAAGTAATCACCGACAAATGTAACTATTTGTTTTTCACTATCCATTGGATTAACCTGTAGATTTCTAGACATATTCTAGTTACGACAAATGCGGGAAAACATGCAGCCTATATTTCTTTTTTGTATTTTTTATTGTAAAAATACTATAAAGAGGGGTTACAGTTACATGAGTAAGGTCATGAGTACATTTCCTATCGAGCATTGTTACCCCCTCCTTTGTTTTTCCCCTACCATCCTTCCCTCCCCACCTCTCCAAAACCTCGCTTCGCCTCCCAAGTTGTAAAATTTGTTTTCAACACAGTGTCTTGTACATCTCATTGTTACAGTGCGTCAACCTATATCCTTATTTCAGCATTTTGTTATTTCCCTTCCCCTCCCCAAATTAGAAAAATATATATACAAGATGCAAGGCACCAGAATCAAACACAGTGAAAACGGGGGTTATACCATGGGGGAAGAATACACAAAAGAAACCAAAAAAAATCACATGGTACATTATAAATACATGAAAAACAACAGCAAAGATAAAACCACGTATGTCCCTATCTCGGGGTTCATTTTGCTTCATCATCTTATATGGTCATATGTACATAGCTTTTGATCTTTTCTGCCTGTCCTAGACATATACTAGTTATTAAAAATAAGGGAAACCATGGGACCTATGCTACTTACTTACTATAATTTTTTCCAAGTCTTCCCATTTCCTAACTAATGGGACAATGCCATTCTTTCTGATGGAAGCATAGAATTCCATTGTATATATATGCCATATTTTCTTTATCCATTCATCTACTGAAGGGCATCTGTGTTATTTCAATATCTTAGCTATGGTAAAAAGTGCTGCAATAAACATGGTTGTGTTGGTCACATTAGTGAGAGTTGGTTTGTGGACATTTGGGTAAATGCCCAGGAGTGGGATTGCTGGGTCATAGGGAAAGTCTACATTTAATCTTTTGAGTAACATCCATACTGCTTTCTAGAGTGGTTGAACAAGTTTACATTTCCACCCAAAGTGTAGTAGTGTTCCCTTTTGGCCACATTCTGCCAGCATCTGTTATTATTACTTTTCTAGATGATGGCCCTTCTAACTGGGATGCGGTAGAATCTCAATGGTGTTTTAATTTTCATTTCTTTTATGACCAGAAATGTTGAACATTTCTTCATATGCTTATTGACCATTTTTATTTCTCCTTCAGAGAAGTCTCTCTTTAAATCTTTAGCCCATTTATTGATGGGGTTGTTGTTCCTTTGAGGCTTTGTTTTGGGGACAGTTAAATTTTTGAACACGAAATATATTTTAGTTATTTTATGTATAGCTAGTAAAGATCTTGTCCCAATCTGTGGGCCCTGATAGCTATGTCCTTTGCTATTCAGAAGCTCTTCAGTTTAATGCAGCTCCATTTATCCAGCATTGCTTTGATTTGTTGTGTTTCTAGATCTTTATTTAGGAAGTTTCATCCTGTGTCAAGGGACAGTAGTGTTTCCCCTATCCCTTCTTGTAATATTTTCAGTGTATCTGGTCATACATTGAGGTCTTTGATCCATTTGGTATTGATTCTGGTGTAGGATGATATATAAGGATCTAACTTAAGTTTTCTACCTGTGTATAGCCAATTTTGCCAGCACCATTTGTTGAAGAGTCTGTCTTTCTTCTATCCTGTGTTTTGGATCCCTTATCAAAGATTAGGTGGCAATAGGTCTGTGAGTTCATTTATGGGTCCTCAATTCTATTCCATTGGTCCTCAGGCCTGTTCATATGACAGTACCAGTTTGTATAATTATGGCTTTGTAATAGAGTTTGAAGTTTGAAGTATCCCCTTAGCACTGTTCTTCTTGCTAAAGATTGTTTTTCCTAATTGAGGTTTTCTATTATTACATATGAAATTTTGGATTGCTTCTTCTATATCATGAAGAAGGTTTTGGGGATTTTGCTGGGTGTTTTATTGGATTTGTAGATAGATTTTGGCAGTATTAACATTTAATGATGTTAATCTTCCCAATCCAGGAGTATGAGAGGTTCTTCTACATCCTTAAATCTGCTTTACTTTCCTTTTTCAGGTTTTTAAAGTTTTCATCATAGATGTCTTTCACACCTTTGATTAACCTTATCCCTAAATGTATTTGGGGGGGCTGTTACAAAAGAAAGTTGTTTTTCTGATTTCAGCCTCGCTCTTCTATTTGTTGTCAGACAGAAAAGCTATTGATTTTTGTAGGTTAATTATACATGCTGCTACTTTGCCAAAGTTTCACATCAGCTCAAGTAACTTGGGAGAGGAGTCAATTGGGTCTTTAAATACAGGATCAGGTCATCTGCAAAGACGAAGAGCTTTCCTTCTTGGTTTCCTATTTGGATCACCTGTATGTTTTGTCTCTTGCCTTATTACTTCAGCTAGAAATTTCATTATTATATTGAAGAGAAGTGGAGAGAGCAGACATTCTCATCTCATTCCTGATTTTAGAGTAATGGTTTTAACTTTTCACCATTAAGTATAATTGTTGGCTGTAGGTTCGTCAAATACGGCTTTTATTATATTGAGGAGTGCTTTTACTGCATCTATTGAGGTGCTCAAGTGGTTCTTGTCTTTGTTCCTGTTGAAGTGTTGAATGACATTGACTTGTGTATATTGAACCATTCCATCCCTGGAATGAATCTCATTTAATTATAATGTATGACTTTTTTGATTAGTTATTGAAATCAGTTGGTGAGAAATTTATTGAGGAGTTTTGTATTGATGTTCATGAAAGAAATGGGTCAATGGTTCTCTTTCACTGATGAAAGATTTGGGGATGAGGATTTTGGGATGAGGGTGATGGTGGCTTCATGGAATGAAACTTGCCCTTTCCATTTCATTGTAGAGTTTGGGAGTACTGGCATGAGTTCTCCTTTCAAGGCTGCTCCCTGTGGCTGCCTCCCCATGGGCAGGTGTTTTGTGTTCTGCCTGACAAGGGAGTTGCAAAGATATCAAATTTCTTCGCCCTCTTCTTTGCTTCTCAGGCAACTGTTTCTGTCAGGTGTTCAGGAAGGCTCTATATCACTTTTTAAAGTGGCATTCTTCTCAGGTAGGGGGAGGGCTTCCTTCTGCTTTTCCCTGGTTGTGCCAATGCCTTTTTCAAGGTATTCACTTTCCTTGGTGTTTTGGACCCTCTGCCATGTGCATTCTCTTTGCATCTGTCTGTGGCCAGCTAGGATGTGGATTCCCATTCTCAGTCTTTAAATTCATGCTGGAAATAAGTGGAAAACCCATCTGCATTCCATCTCTGCTTCCACTGTCACTGCCTTTGTGGTTGCAGCTTCCGGAGTCACCATCAGACAGGTGCTTCAATCTGTCTTCTTATGCAGGCTGCTTATACCTCTGTCTAATTATATCTTCCTTGGTGTGACTCTCTAGACACGGACAGCTTGGTGAGCACCTCAAACTGTTTCTTTGGAGAGAGCTCTGTTGGGCTCCTGTTAACTTTCTGACATCTTCCTTGTACTCCCTGTAAACTCTTATCACAAAAAGAAATGTGGAATGTTCCTTGAAAGCTGAATAAATATACAGAGAGAAGATTAAAAAGTAGAAATGGAAAGTCGACTTGCAGCTGATGAAATGATGAAGGGGAAGGTTTCTTGTTCTTATTAAAGTTGAATTTTATGCCAGTTTTGAAAAGTTTATTATCTGCCCATAGTGGTTTATCACCTGCCTCTGCTCTCTCTCTCTCTCTCTCTCTGTGTGTGTGTGTGTGTGTGTGTGTGTGTGTGTGTGTGTGTGTGTGATCACTCAAGGTAACAGGTGGATTAAAATCCAAAGATAGGGTGAACATTTCACTTTAGTGGACACAAGGGATGATCTCCTGTGTCAGAAATACTGAAATCCGCAAAGAAAATTATGAGAGCTACAAGCTGGAAAGTCAGGTAGGTGCCTCATTCTGTCTCAAAGATGTTCTTGAACCACAAAATAGAATCTCTCTGAATTAAGAGATTCTGTTTAAGATAGAATCATGGGAAAAATAGTGAGAAGAGTATCTTCAGAAACTGATCAAAACCTGTAGTATCAGAACTAACAGGTTGATTCAAAAGACTCATTTAGGCCAGAGAAAGCACCAACAATATGAATAATAATTGACCGAATCAAAATTACTCATGCATTAAATTAGAACATTTTTATTATAGTGCTTGAAGCAGAATAAGCTTTTTTATATTAGATATCTGAAAGGCACAATTCATGATAGAGCCATTACCTGGACTCAGATTGTGCTTGGGAAAAGAGATATTCTGAGCTAGTCTAGCAAGTAGAACTAAGTGTTGATTTTGAGAGAATGTGGTAATTTTCTTCCAGATGCTTGAAGGTACAGGTGATGCCCAGATTTCAGTTTCTTAGTTTTCATGATCTGTTTCTATCTGGAATTTATCATGATCATTCTTACTTGATCTAGAGAATCTCTTTATGATCTCCTCTTTAGCTTTGAGGATGTTGCCCTCAAAAAATTCAAGCTATGTGTAGTAAACTACAGTTGGAGCCTACATTTGATAGTAGGGCTCTATACAAATTGAATAACTAGCCACTGACCACTGCAGCATAATCCATCCCCCTCTGAGCATTAATTTAACTAGAAATTCCCTTAATTCCTGGTTACCATCACATATACATGACTTAAGTTTTTCCTCATGATTGTTCCTGAGTCCCATAATAATAATAGTAATAGTAATAATAATAATAGATCAGTCTCCATGCCCCGAATCAGAAAACTTGAAATTACCAACAAGATCTTGCCACAAAAGATTTCTTTCCACAACACTGAACACACTGGATAAAATATTAAGAAAACAAATAATTAAATTCATGTTAGAATAAGCAATATGCAAAATTGGGATAAAGGCTAGTAAAGATCTTCTCCCAATC
>NW_012267410.1:2380740-2396120 GCF_000151885.1 Dipodomys ordii
GGGGGGGAGGGGGGAGGCTGGGAAGGGATGTTAAGGGTAAACAAAGGAGGAGGCTGCAATGCTTGGTAAGAAATGTACGCATTATCCTGCCCATGTAATTATAAGTCTTCTGTACAGTATGTTCACAAATAAAATTAAATTAAAAAAATTGGGATAAAGGTGGAATGAGAAAGTCTATCTATCCTAAGATTCTTAAAATACCTGAAGGGTATTTATCAATTTATGCATTTTGCATCAATGTACAATTTGTGCATTTGCACACTGAACCAATCAAAAAGAATTTTTTTCAAGTTTTAGATTTATTAGGATCCCCTTTGAGAAATGGAGACATAAAATATGAAGCTAACCTGAATATCAGTTGTGAATGATAAATTTCAGATTATTAATGTATGGTATTAGAAACACTCCAAAACTAGTAAAATGCTTGTGGAAACTTCAGGGCACTAGCCTCCACAATATATTGCACAGCAAATGTATAACAAGACACACATTTGTTTGCGTATCCATCAATGGCTTACCAACAACCAGGTATTCAGTGTTTATAATGGAGAAATTTATCTTATCCCGGAGGATTATTCTGCAAGATTCAAAATATAAGAAAGACAGCGATTTTTTGAAACATTTGTAGCATTGGTCCAGAAACTGAGTATTAGCTGTATATTTAACAAATAGTATAATCTAATGCTCATCTCTAGAAAACATGTAGTCCTATAGAGAGGATTGAAATAAAAAGGTAATGTAACACAATCTGAGGCAGCTTGGGCTGGTTTTAAATCACTGACCTCCAGATCTCAGTCTCCCGAGTACCTAAGGTTATAGATGTGAGCCACAGGCACCTGGCTCCCACAATTTTTTTATTAATTCTTTTATCTTTATCTTTGATGGGGAGAATTTACCAGATTAGTTTATGGTAATTGATGATAATTTAGGGATTACTGCTGTCATTCTGCTGCTTATTTCTTTATGCCTTACATTTTTATTGCTTTCTGTCACTGCTCTTTTATGCTAAATAGATATGTTCTAGTGTACCATTTGAAATCTCCTGTTTTCTTATGTATATGTGTATGTGTGTTTCTGTGTGTGTCTGTGTCTGTGTGTGTGTGTCTGTGTGTCCTTAATAGTTATCCTAAGGATTGCATTTAAGCATTTAAGATCTTACTATTAAACGGTCAATCTTGAATTAATACAAACATAATTAAAGTAGTACAAGGATGCCTTGTTCCAACTTAGTTTCACTTAATTACCACTTTTCTGCTGTTATGTTATATAGACCTTTAGGTTTTATAAGTCTAATTAATTTTATTTTTACTAGCATTATTTATTATTTATTGTACTTTATATATTTTCCTCTCATCTTACAGGTTAAAAAAAACAACAAAAAATGAAAATTACATAAAGACCTGATCAACCTGTAAATCTGTTTCAGTTTATTGTACTTGGTCTGGGAAGCAAAAGACTTCTGGGTGAATAAATAAAGCCCTGTGGCTTTGATTAGGCTTCTCAGTAGTGTGGGTTTGTGAAGAGAGTATTGGAAGAAGTTTTCTGCCTGAAACCTTCTGTGTCCTGTGCTCCATTCTAATCACTCACCTGGGAGACAAATCTTCTCTAGGAAGCATTGTTCAAAAACTAGAGCAAAATGAAGTGATTTAACATGCCCTAAGACCACATTTTCATTTCAAACTAAATTTAAACAATGTATTTTTTAAAAAAAACTTTTATTTCATTGTAAAGATGCAGTGCAGAGGGATTACATTTACATGAATAAGGTAATGAGTATATTTCTTGTCAAACATTGTAACTCCTTTCTTTTTCTCCCACTATCTCTTCTCTCCCCCACCTCCTAACTCCTCCCCCCCCACTTTCCTCCTCCGCAAGTTGTAAAGTTCATTTCCAACATAGTGTCCTGTGAGTAGCATTGTTGCAATTAGTCATCCTGTGTCCTTGTTTTTGCATTTTGTTATTCCCCTTCCTTTCCCAAATTAGATAATTGTATATACAAGATGCAGGGTACCAAAATAAAAAAGGACTACAACAGGGGATATACCATAGGGGGAAGAACATACAAAAGAAACAAAAAGAGTCACATAGTAAATTAGAAACAACAACAACAAAGAAAAACTTCTTGTGTCTCTATCTTGTGGTTCATTTTGATTAGCATCATCTTATATGGAAACACAACAAATCAAAGAGTGGTTGAACAAATGGGATTGCATTAAACTTCAGAGCATCCGCATGGCAAAAGACATAGCTAGCAAGATCAATAGAAAGCCCACAGATTGGGAGAAGATCTTCACTAGCCTCAAAGAAACAACTACCCCATTAATAAGTGAGCTAAAGACTAAAAGAGAGACTTCTCTGAAGAGGAAATAAGAATGGCTAATAGACACATGAAGAAATGCTCAACTTCTCTTGCCATACCAGAAATGCAAATCAAAACAACATTGAGATACCACTTCAACCCAGTTAGAACGGCTAGAATCAAGAGCTCTAATAACAACAGATGCTGGAGGGGATGTGGACAGAAGGGAACCTTACTGCATTGTTGGTGGGAGTGTAAACTTGTTCAGCCATTCTGGAAAGCAGTATGGAGATTCCTCAAAAGATTCCACATAGAGCCCCCCTATGACCTAGCAAATCCCACTTCTGGGCACTTACCCAAGTGGTCACAAACAAGGCCATACTAAAGCCACCAGCACAACTATGTTTATTGCAGCATTATTCACCATAGCTAAGATATAGAACCAACTCAGATGTCCTTCAGTAGATGAATGGAGCAAGAATGTCATATATATATATATATATATATATATATATATATATATACAAATACATACATACATACATATATGATGCTTCCATCAGAAAAAATGACACTGCCCCATTTGTCAGAAAATGGAAAGACTTGGAAAAAATCATATTAAGTGTAGTAAGCCAGACCCCCAGAAATATAGGTACCATGGCTTCCATTATTTGCAATAATTAGTGTATGTCTAAGATAATCTTATCAGAGGAACAATGTATTATTTCAAGGACAACTTATTCAACATTTTAGAAAAAGTTAGTGCCTTCTTTATTCTTTCTGGTCAGTTTTGCTTAGAGATAATTTTATACCAATTTTATTTCTTTTTGTTTTGCTTTTTACTATTAATAATACTATTATTAATATGGTTATACGTGGGGGCAGCCTTAGTAATGGCTTTAAAAACACTGTCAGAATTTCTTTTCTCTTCTAGGAAAAAAAAATCCTCTTACTATTAGGAATGGTCATCCAAAAATGTATAAGGAAGCTGGGCACCAGAGGCTCAAGCCTTAATCCTACCTACTCAGGAAGCTGAGGTCTGAGGATTGCATTTCAAAAACCAGCCAGGAGGAAAAGTCCCCATGAAACTCTTATCTCCAATAAACTTCTTTTAAAAGCTGGAAGTTGCACTATGGCTCAAGGAGTAGAGCGCTAGCCTTGAGCACAAAGAGGCTAAGAGAGAGTGTTCAAAGCCTAGGACTGGCAACAAAATGAAAGAATCCATTGTATTAAAAGTAAAAGATAATGTAGCTTATAAAATTGTAAGTAACTATATTAGGTGGTATGCAAGTGTATCAAACGTATTAACTGAAATATGATAGATTTAAGGGAGAATTGAAATAATGTAGGGCATTGAAAAAGGCAAAGATTGACCACATAAAAAACAGTTACAGTTATATACATAAGGTAGTGAGTACATTACCCTTCTGTACATAACCTTGACAACAAATTTAAAAGAACAGGAAGTGGGTATTTGAAAGAGATGGGATAGGAAAGCAGTCGATAATGAGGAGGAGATGATGAGGAGAATGCAGTCACAACTCCAATGTATATCTTACAAAATTAAGAGAAGAGAGGTGGAAGGGATGGGTAGGGGAGTGATGGGTGACATTGTTGAAAGGGATGACATTGATGGATCAAGGTACCTTATATTCATTACCTGCTTTGTTAAATGGTAACTCTTTATACAACTACTTAAATATAATAAAAAAGAATTACAATAATAAAAGAGTTTAAAAGAAGAAAAGCAGAAACGTATGAGAACTCTGTACACTTTTACTTGATATCAGCTTCATAGATTAGAGATGGATCAACGAAGTTAAGAGGCAATAAATAAAATGTACAAGTACATTTTGTTTTATGATCGTTCATTTTCAATGAATTTAATAGGGGTTTCAAGAAGCAATAAAGTATTTTCTTAGAATATCTTAATATATTAACATCAAATTTCATCATAAAACTTACTTTCAATCATGGATGATTCCATACTTTAGTAAATGTAAGTAGTTAATAAAGTTCTTTGAAAATGTGCTTACTAGATCAATGAAAATTATACATGCCATTGCCTGTGTCTATGCCTATGTATAGACAAAACAATTTTATTTGACATAAAATTATATCAAGTTAAACAATGAGCTATGTTATAGATTAGTTTTGGGGACAAAGCAAGTATTCCAAAATAGTTAACTTGTGCAAGGTAAAAACGTTAGACAGGGAGAAAGCAAGCATTGTTCTCCTAGGGGCCTTCTTATTAATAAAGGCCACATGTATTCCTGTGTTCCAGGAATGGTTATTGGCCCTCACTCAGCATGGCTACATGTTTATTAGAACTGTTCCAGTAAGGATACAGAGATAAAATACCAATCTCCTGATACCTATCTGTTACAAGTCTCCTAGTAAGAAATTTAGTAAGTTGGTATAAACGGTGCTATGATGGAGTTAAATAGAGACCCATAATAACCGGAAGAAGGTTTCTAAGTGAACTTATATAATGAAATAATACAGATGCTTTAAGGAAATGAAATCAAGTAGGTGTAGGTGGATCATGCGACAGATAGAAGTGAATGGTATGTGAAAACCATCAGAAAAAAATGGACAAGTACAACAGAAATCTAGGACATTGAGAAAGACCTGTGCACTATGTAATATTCAATATGCATTTATCTATATTACTTGGTGAATATGAAATTTATTTAAAGACACAGACTAAAAATTACAGATGAAGCATAGGCATTACATATAGAAAGCATTATATTGATAATAACTATGGCCATCAATTGGTTCAATTATGATGACTATAAAAAGAATGTATCAGTCAGTTTTCATCACTGTGACAAAATCAACTTGCAGGAGAAATGTTCACCTTCAGTCCCTGGTTGTTTGTCCTCTTTTCTTTGAGCTTGTGGTATTGCATACCATCATGAAACAAATGCTTCATTATCAATCAATAAGCGAGTTGTCAGATAATTAGGAATAAATATCATTTTGTAAAAGATAACTGTGTGGATAATTAGGTTAAGCTTAGAAAAAGATTACAAAGAATATCAATTGAAAATTAGATAAATCTGGAGTACAAAAAAAGAATTAGAGGATTTTCTTCTAAATACCCATGATTTGGGGCTTCTACATTCATCCAAGATGATTTACACTTCTATGAAATCAACCAAAAAATAAGATTATATAAATATAGTACCATGATTTTCAGAAAATGGACATTAGGCAGCATGGGATAGTACGGCTCCTGAGAGAAGATTATGACGTGACCCGAGATTAACCCAAGACATGCCTCCTACCTGGAATTACAAATTCAGGCTCTGTGCAAGCTGAGGAAATTGCGTCAGACACTGGTGGCTTCCCAGAATTGATGTGGCAGAAATGAAAGTGTGCAGAATGGTCAAGCTTTTTTCCAGAAGGACTAGAGTTCACAGGCTAAAGTAACAAAAAGAAAAAAAAGAGACAGAGAGACAGACAGAGACAGGGAGACAGAGACAGAGGGAAACAGAGAAAGAAGAAGTCTGCCAAATGTTTAGGGCATTACTGATAAGCATATGCAGCTAAATAAACTATTTGAGGATTAAGGGAAGGCACCTGTAAACATCAAAGGACATAAACTCAGGAGCTCACATAGCTGAGAATGTTTCAATACCATTAATAAAAATAGACAATTATATAATGCAAAGAGAATTTTGTCTAGAGTATCCAAAGGGATACTACATTAGAAATGGATTTTGATTACCCATGAAGGTTTTCTCTTTCTGCCAATAAAAACTGAAAACCAACCTCAAGAGACCCAAATATTTTCAAATAACTTATTAAACCCAAGACAAAGATCCATCACCACTATCAGTATCCAAAATTTTCAGTATTTACTCAAGGAAAACTTCCAATGTTGGGAATCTTAACATAAAATGATAAATCATGTGAAGGACTGAGAGACTCCATCATGAAGAGTAAGACAATCAATAGAAATGGACCCAGCAATGATACAGGTGAAAGTGTTAACAGGAAAAGAGACAATAACTTTTTATGACTGAAAATTATTACAACTAATGGATCCATATATGTAGATAATTAGACCTCTAAGCACCAGTGGCTTATATCTATGCTCCTAGAAATCGGGAGGATGTTGGCTGGAAGGCATCTGAGGCAGAAAAGTACACAATTCTCCTATTTCTACTTAACCAGCAAAAAGACAGAAATGGAGGCTCAAATGATAGAGTGCTAGCTTTGAGGAAAGGCAAGGAGAGAGTGTTTTGGTCAATTCAAACCCCAATCCTGGCACATATATCAAACAAACAAAGAAACAACAAAAAAAGAAGTTAGGACTGAGTTTCTTAAAAAGAGAAATGGAAGATTTACAAAAAATTAAAACAAATCTCTGGGGGGGGATAAGAACAACATTAGAGTTGGAAGATTTATTTTCTGAGTAAGATTTAGTGAGAACACTTGGACCTAACATACCGAATACAGATTAGAAACAGAATCCATGAAAGAGCTGTTTCAGGATTGTGGTGAAGGTCAAAGGACCTTCTGTGAATTTCATACATTGATATTATACTAGTGAATATGTTTCAAGAATGAGTCTAAGGTATACCATACACTACAAACATTTGATTTTCCAAACTTACTTCTGAGTTGTATCCATATAAATTTGGTCAGAAACAATGAACCAAAAATTTGGATACTGAACTTGGAATGCCAGCCATGCTCTAGAATGGCCCCTGCATGGTGAGCTCATGGCCGGGTCTAGGCAATACTACAAAGGCTTTGAAAACTGAATGAATGGTTCCACACTACCATGAACGTGGTTTGCAACGTTCATATTAAACCACTGCTGCTGTGTATAACTTGATTGCAGTGTACGATGTTTGAAATGTCTTGATTTAGTTTATAAGTATTTGTTTAAAAATTATTTGTAGTTATTATAAAGAGTGGTTATGATTACAGAACTCAGATAAAGCATACCTTTCTCTACTAGTTTTTCCCTCCTGTCCCACCCACAAATTGAATAATTCACTTTCAACATAGTGTCTAGTGACTATCACTGCTGCATTTGTTCATCCTTTATCCCATCATTTCTGTGTCCTTCCTTTACTCACACGAAGACAAGATAAATGAACAAACAAGACAAAGGGAAATGAAAATAAAAACAGCAGCAAAGAAAAAAAAAACTCCTCTTCTTTCCATTTCCTGGGGTTCATTTCAATAAAGATTATTTATATGGTCATAGTTATTGCACCTATGTGATCATTTCCTAAGAATATTCTCCTTTGTTCTCTGTAAGAATGCCTAGAGACCTATATAATCGATTATGTCCCACTGGATTTATTAATATTTTATGGAGAAATTTTACATCTCAGTTCATCAAGAATATTAATCTATATTTTCTTGTCAGCTGAATTTTAGTGGGCCTTGGTATCAAGATAATGGTACCTCCATAAGATGAGTTTGGTAATGTGGCTTTGCTTTCTATTTTGTATAATAGGTTGATAATATTGGCATACTTTACTTGCCTGGTAAAACTCTGCTGTGAATCTGTACATTCCTGTTGTTACTTGGTTGGTTACTCTTTATTACTGCTTCAAACACTTGTTATAAACCTGTTTAAGTTATTTATACGGTCGTGGGGAAATTTCAGTCAAATCATATGCACTTAGAAATCTATATATTGTTTCTATATTTTCCAGTTAATTAAAATGACATGGAATTCTTCTTTAATGATCTTAAGTTCATTGGTATTTATTGTGCTATCCTCTTTCCCATCTCTTAGTTCTATTAATTAGGTTTTCTCCCTCTATATTTTTATTTTTTTAATTTAATTAATTGGGCTGGGAAGATGGCTCAGTGGTAAAGTGCTTGCCTTGCATGCATGTGGCCCTGGGTTCAATTCCTCAGCACCACATAAGCAAAAAGAAAAAAGCCGGAAGTGGTGCTGTGGCTCAAGTGGTAGAGTGCTAGCCTTGAGCTGAAGAGCTGAGGGACAGCGCCCAGGCCTAGAGTTCAGGCCCCATGACCGGACCCCCAAAAATTTTTTGTTTAAAAATTTCTTTAACTAATTAATTAATTTTGGTCAGTCGTGGGGCCTGAACTCGGCCTGGTCACTGTCCCTCAGCTCTTCAGCTCAAGGCAAGAGCTCTACTGCTTGAGCCACAGCACCATTTCCAGTTTTCTAATGGTTAATTGGAGACAATAGTCTTACTTCCTGCCCAAGCTGGGTTTGAACAGAGATCCTCAGATCTCAGCCTCTTGAGTAGTTAGGATTATAGGCATGAGCCACTGGCAACCAGCAAATTTATATTTTTAAAAGTTTGGATTCTAGCTTTTCAATCTTATCTCTCCAAAGGACTTTTTCTTTTATGGTTTTTTTTTTATTCTTTTTAGTCCTTAGGCTTGAACTCAGGACCTTGGTGCTTACCTGAGCTCTTTTGCTCAAACTAATGCTCTAACTAGTGCTCTCACTGTAGCACTTCCAGTTTTTGATGGGCTAATTGGAGATAAGACTCATTGAAAATGAACTTTACAGCTTGTGGGGGGAAGGGAGAAATTGGGAAGGTAAGGAGGGAAAGGATGGTAGGGGAAAAACAAAGAGTAATAATGCTCTACAGGAAATGTAGTCATTACCTTACTCATGTAACTGTAACCCCTTTGTACAGTATCTTTACAATAATATACATATATATATATATTTTTTTTTATTTTATTTTTTTGGTTGGCCGTGGGGCTTGAACTCTGGGCCTGGGCGCTGTCCCTCAGCTCTTCAGCTCAAGGCAAGCGCTCTACCACGTGAGCTACAGCGCCACTTATATATATATATTTTTTAAAGAGTCTTATGGTAGACTTTTTTGCCCTGGCTGGGTTTGAACAGCAGTCCTCAGACTCAGCCTCTCGAGTAGCTAGGATTACCGGGATGGGCCATCAGATCCCTGCTTATTGAGTCTTTTCCTTGAATTTTAGATTCCATTTCATAATTTCTGCCTGTTCTTTATTATTTCTTCCCACAGACTGAATTTATGTTTGAATTGTTCATTTTCATAAAAAGGGTTAAGCTGCACTGCTAGGTTATTTATTTAATATCTCTCTGAATTTTTAATGTAGGTGCAAATAGCATTCTTTATTGTGTCCCAGTGGTTTCATTGTGTTTTAATTTTCATTTGATTTGGGGAATTATTTTTTACTTCCATTTATTTCTTCAATAACCCTGAGAAAGTCATTCAACAGTGAATTTTTCAGTCTCCATATCTTTGAATATTTTTTGTTCTTACTTCTGTTGGTTCTAGTTTTATTCCATTGCTTTAATAAAATATTGGAAGTAATTTAAGTTTGCTCAAGGTTCTTTCAACAAGTATGAGGAAAAAGCTACAGGAGTGTGTCCTGCCTCTGAGTTCAAGCCCCAGGACCAGCACACACATAAAACAAACATAAAAGTAAACAACAACAAAATCATAGGTAAAGATTGAATATCAAATGAAAGATTTACAAAAGATTAAAAGAAACTTCTGGCAGGGGTTCAGAGAAGATGGAGAAAGGTAACAGGAAACCAACTACGTTTTCTCCAACAAAGCAGAGTCTTGGGGTCCTATCAGGCTTTCCACTTCTAGAGAGCCACACCGAAATTTATACCAAAGAATAAAATTATAAACTGTCTGCATAAGAAGACACAACTAACTGTCTACTAGTAGCGGCAGAGGCAGCAGTGCCAGCAGTGGTAACTTCCAGCACAGAGGCTAAGGCAGCAGTAATGAAGCCTGTGGGCTTTCAACCTAGCTCTAGGGTGAACTTAAAGACCAGTAACAGGACCTCACCGCCCAGCTGGGCACACTTGGATGCAGAGCTATTTGCCATATAGCAGACATTCTGAAACATCAAAGGAAAGCATGAGTACCCAACAAAAGACAACCTCCCTCCTTTCCAGAGAACAGCATCTGTAAGGGAACTCTTTCCCCTACTCAAGAATAATGCCATTTTTGAGAGTGGCAAACAGTCTGCCAGAGCACCTGGCTGTAAACACTTGCAGAAGAAGTGGCATGGATTTTGAAAAGGGCAAAGGAATCTGATACACTTTGCACCATTCTTCTCTGGTGAACACAGGGGAGTCAGCCCCATCCCTCAGAGAGCAAAGACAAGCTCAACATTCCAGATATATTGCAGCTCAGCTCTCTTACTTAGCCAACCACCTTGGAAGTATAAAATCAGAAGTCTCTAAACCCTCAATTAAAAAGAAATCCTAGACAGGTCGTAAAATCTTTGGGCAGTTTCAGACTGGGCTAAGAGGGGGTTCTCAGAAGCTAGCCCTTCCAATCCTTCATTCCCCTGGCCCCAAAGCTACTAATTGCAGACATGCTGCAGTACCACCCACACCCAAGCACACTACAGAAATTCTATGTGGCAGATAATAACCACACCCTTCCTGCTCTACCACACAAAGCAAAGCTCCACTCCCATCTCAGCCTAAGGCTGGGAAGAAGCCTGCAAACTCTCCAAGTTTGTAAGGCAGAACTATTTTCTGGCCATTCAAACAAACTGATTTGAGAATTCATCTCTTCACTTTTAGATATAAGTAAGGTTCAGACAGGCCTCAGTGTTAGAATCTAGGTAACAGCCAAACCCCCATATCAGAAGGCTTCCAAATCTACCTAGGCCACAGGAAAGCTGACCACTGCAAGAGAATAAAAAAACTTCACTAAGAGTTTGAGTAAGATTGATCAGGAGACACAAGGTGTCCTAAACAAATTGGAGAATCATTTTTTTTTCATTCTTCTTAAGTCTTGGGTATTTATATTTTTCTGCTTCATTGCTGTCCTGTTTCATCTTAGATCTACAGTCTATGGTGATTACTAGGCCTTAGTTGTGTGCATACTTAATTCTGATTATATTTTTGTTTCTTAGTTGTGTGCATAGTTAATTCTGATTATATTTTTGTTTGCTCAATTTTCTATCTATTTTTAGTATTTTTGTATTTTATAATATATAATTTTTTATATTTTAGGTCTTAGTTTTCTTCCTTCTTTTCATTTCTCTTTCCTTATTCTTCTATCATTTGCTTTTCCCTCTATTTTTCATTATATCTCTTAATATTTCTTTTAATTTCATTTAAACTTGGATTCCTTTATTTTTTACCTTCTTTCCTTCTTCATTTCTTTACTGTTTATCTATAATTGTTTGTCTGTGAGTTAGATTGTGTTTGTATCCATTTTGATACTGTGTAATTGATTCATCCATTTATCCTTATGGTTTGGATTGCTTTATTGCTAACAACTGATTTGCTCACTGTCTAAAACAATATATAGTCTCCTTTCCTGAGCCAAAAAAACCCCTCCCCAAACAAAGAAAAGGAGAGTTAGATAGGAGAATACCTATATATGGTTTTGAACCTCTAAAATCTGTGGAGTTTCAGGGCCTTGGGTTGGTTTTTGAATTAAAATTATATTATCTTAAGGCTTTGGATTTGCTTTTGTTTCCAAATGCGAAGAACAAACTATAGAAACACAAGGTAAGTGACAAATCAAGGGACCTCAATTCCCACTCAAAATAACCAGGCAATAGAGCAGTAATGAAAGATCTAGAAGATAGTCTTAAAATGCTTCAAAAACACTAGTGATAAATATGAAGGATGGGAAGAAAGCCTGCACAGACTGTGTGAGCATTCTGAGACTAACCAAAGATTATTAGAGAAATTCACTTAATTCTAAGAGAAGGAAAGGGAATCCAGTGAAAAAATAATCACTCAGCTAAAAGATATGAGAGAAGACACAGCTAAGAAAACACCTTACATCTCCACAACCAAACTAAAAATGTACAGAATGTCCATACATGACCTAAAACAAAGCTTCAATGAAGAGACTTAAACCATTAAAAAGGATCCATTAGAAAGTAGGGAAATTTTTAAAAAATGTAGAAAGTCTGGTCAGTAGATTCTATGACATAGAAGATAGTCTCTGGAATCAAAGACTATATATTATAAAGTACAGACAAGTATTCAGAAGAAATTTAAGTAACAAGAAACCACTTCACATGAGTTTCGAGGATAAGCAGAAGACCTAATATCAAACCAATAAATACTGAGGAAGGTCAAAAGATGAAGCTAAAAGGATAGGAATAGATTTAACAGAATTCTAGTAGAGAACTTCCCCAAAATCTTAAATGGTAGAGCCATTCAGGTACAAGAAGCCTTTAGAACCCCAAACAGAGCAGAGCAGAACAGAACATCCCATTGCCACAGTGTACAGGATCAATAGAGGCCAAGGAAAGGATCCTTAAAGCTGTCTGGGAGAAAAGATGAATTAACAATAAAGGAAAAACAACCAGAATAACTATAGATTTCTCATCTGGGACCATGAAAGCTTTAATGCTTTAAAGCAAACAACTCCCAAACAAGAATAGTGTACCTAGCAAACTTCTCCTTAATAACCAAGAATCAAACAAAAGCCTTCCACATGAAGTAAAAATGGAAACAGTTTATCTCCACCAAATCTGCATTTACAGAAGATATATAAGGCATACCACATGCAGAAAACCAACAAGAATACAATATTGGCAGAGAAATGACCCCTAACAGAGAACCAGATAAATGTAGTAAGAAATGATGAGGCAGAGCCCCTAAGAAAGTAGATAACATGGCAGGAACTACCAAACATATCTCAGTGCTAACTCTTAATATTAATGAACTTATCTCTCCAATTAAATGACTTAGATTGACTAATTGGATCAAAAAGTAAGAGCCATCCATCTGCTATCTTCAGGAGACACATCTTACCCACTAAAACAAACATATTCTGAAAGTGCAATATTGGAATAAAATCTATCAAGCAAATGAACCCCATAAACAGGCCAGGAGTTGCAATCCTAATAAACTTCAAATTAAAATAAGTGAGAAAAAACAAAGAAGGATAGTGCATACTAATAAAGGGATCTATCCTATAGGAGGATTAAACAATTCTAAACATCTATACACCAAATGGCAGAGTACCCAATTTCATCAAACAAACACTACTTATCCTAGATAGATACAAAGACAGATAGATACAAACACTTTGACTGTGTTTTAACATACCACTCTTATCTCAGGATAGATCTACCTGGCAAAAACCCAGCAGAGAAACCTTAGAATAAGTAATTGCACTGACAAACTGGACTTAACAGATTTCTACAGAACATTTAACACAAAAGCCTCAGGACATTCATTCTCAGCATCACATGGAACATTCTCCAAAATAGATCATATTTTAGGCCACAAAGTAAATCTGTGCAAATTCAGAAATATTGAAATTATTCATTGCATTCTGTCAGACCACAATGGAATAAAATTACAGCTTAACACCAAAAACCATCATAGAAAATTCTCTTAATCATGGAGACTGAACAACACATTCTTAAATGACCAGTGGTTCATTGTAGCAATCAGATTGGAAATTCAAATGTTTATGGAATTTAATAAAACACAAAGCACCAAGTCCTCTGGGATACAGCAAAGACAGTACTCAGAGGAAAATTTATAGCTCTGAGTGCCTACATCAACCAACTGGAGAAATCTCAAACCACCAATTTAATAATGCAACTTAAGCTCCTTGAAAAACAGTAACAAGTCAAGCCCTAAACCAGTCAATGGAAACATATAATCAAAATTAAATCAGAAATAAATGAATTAGGGAACAAGAAACCATAGATTGAATCAACAAAACAGAAACAGAGTTTTGTTGATTTGTATTAACAAAATTGACATACCCTTAGCAAATCTGACCAAAGAAATGAAGAGAACACACCCACCCAAATAAATAAAATTAGAGTTCAGAATGGGAACATCGTGATAGGAACAAGAAAGATCCAGTACATTCTAAATAATACTTTGCAATCTATATGCAAACAAATTGGAGAATCTGGAAGAAATGGAAGAATTCCTAGCAAATATTGATATACTCAAATTAAACCAAGAAGATTTAAACCAACTAAATAGACTCATAATAAGTAATGAAATAGAAATGTAAATATATGACCTCCCCTCCAAGAAAAGCCCGTGGCCAAATGGATTCACAACCAAATTATATAAGGCCTTCAAAGAAAGGAAAACTTACTCCAATATTCCTCAAACTCTTCAATGGAATTGAAAGGGAAAGATCCCTACGAAACTCATTCTATTATAACAGCATAACACCATATCCCAAACCTGTTAGTTACTCACCAAAGAAACAGAATTCTAGACACATCTCTTTGATGAACCCTGATTCAAATCTTCTCAATGTCTATGTGAATACGATCATATAAAATGATGCTTATCAAGATGACGTCCAAGAAATGAAGTAGTAGCTCTTTCACTAAACTGTTTGTGGCTCCTTTTTAAAATTTTTTTCTTCTTTTTTCTTCTTCTTCCTTTTTCCTTTGGTTTATTCCTTTCTGTTGTTGTTTCTAATTTCTATTCCATTTGTCTTTCATGTAAGTTTTTCTGATTTGGGGAGGGGAAGGGACAAATGGTGAACCAATTCAGCAGTGAAGTCCAGTAGATACTATGTTGGAAATGAACTATAGGACTTTAGGGGGAGGGAAGTCATGAGGGGAAAAACTGGGAAAGAATGAATGAGGTGGTCACAGTGTTCAAAAGGGAATGCACTCATTATCTGACTCATGTAACTCTAACTGCTCTGTACATCATCTATACAATAAAATTTAAAAGAAAAAAAAGGAGTCTTCTTGAGGTAAAACAAATAGAAGTAGTATGGAGGTTCCTCAAAAGACTCTACATAGAGCTCCTCTATGACTCAGCAATCCCACGTTTGGGCTTTTACCCAAATGATCACAAACAATGCCACACTAAAGCTACCAGCACAACTATGTTTATTGAAGCATTATTTACCATAGCTAAGATATGGAACCAACCCAGATGCCCCTCAGTAGATGAATGGATCAAGAAAATGTGGTATATATACACAATGGAATTTTATGCCTCTATCAGAAAGAATGACATTGCCCCATTCGTTAGGAAATGGAAAGACCTGAAAAGAATTATATTAAGTGAAGTAAGCCAGGCCCAAAGAAACATAGGTCCCATGGTTTCCCTTATTTGCAATAACTAGTATATGTCTGAGACAAG
>NW_012267410.1:2396170-2456425 GCF_000151885.1 Dipodomys ordii
AGTAAGCCAGGCCCAAAGAAACATAGGTCCCATGGTTTCCCTTATTTGCAATAACTAGTATATGTCTGAGACAAGCAGAAAAGGTCAAATAAGATAACGTTAAGCAAAATGAACCTCAAACTAAGGACGCAAGTGGATTTTTTCTTTCTTGCTATTGTTTCTAATGAATTCATAAGATACCAAAAGTTTTTTGTTTCTTTGTCCCTCCCCCATGGTATTTGGTGTTGGCATAATTTGGGAAACAGAAGGGAAAAAACAAATTGTTTAAATAGGGATACAGGTTGACCCATTGCAACAATGAGATCTACAAGATGGTATGTCAAAAAAATAACTTTCCATGGTTTCCTTTATTTGCAGTAACTAGTATATGTCTGAGTCAAGCAGAAAAGGTCAGATAAGTTGATGTTAGGGAAATAAACCCTAAGATATGTATTCAAATGTTTTTCTCTTTCATGCGATTTTTTCTAACACATTTATAAGATTATTTCTTTGTTGCTTTGTATGTCCCTCCCCCACGGTATAACCTCTGCTTTCACTGTATTTGATGTTGGTATAATTGGAGGGGAAGGGAAAAAACAAATTGTTTAAATAGGGATACAGGTTGACCCATTGCAACAATGAGATGTACAAGTCGTTATGTTGAAAACGAACTTTACAACTTTGGTCGGGGCCGGGGTGAGGGGAAGATCTGGTAGGGGGGGCGGGGACTATGTGAAGGGATGGGAAGGGGAAACAGAGGAGGAGGCTTGATAAAAAATATACTCATTATCTTGCCCATGTAATTGTAACCCCTCTGTACAGTATTTTCACAATTAAAAAGAAAGAACTTTACAATTTAGGCTGGGGGCTGGGCAGGGGTCATGGGATGTAGTTGTGGAGGTGGGAGAGAAGGGATAGTATGGGAAAAACAAAGGAGGAGGCAACAATGCTTGATAAGAAATGTACTCATTACCTTGCTCATGTGATTGTAACCCCTCTGTACAGTATTTTCAAAATAAAAAACTTACTGTTTCCAAATTCTTTATTGTGATTCATTATATAATTTCCCAAATTTCAAAGTATTGTGGGATAGTGATGGTTAAAGTCACAAACACATTCTAACTTTCTTGGGTCAAATTGTTTGTCGTGGTCAATAACATTTATGAGTTCCATGAGCTTTGCAATACAGTTGTTTCTTCCACATTGGGTGATGTGTACATTTCTTTTGTTTGGCATAGAGTCAGCTGTTCCCTCTTTCCCACTTGTTCCCTCCCTTCCATCACTGCCATTAAGTTGCTTAGTTCATTTTGATCAATGTCCAGTGCAGCTGATGGGTCCCGCTGTTGTATGTTTTTCCCTGATTCTCTCTAGTTCTGTGTCGTCTTCCTGGTTTCCCTCTGGTGTGCACATATATATACCATTTATGTGATCAGCAGCATGGGGTTATTTAGTAGTGATTCGACCAGATGAGTGGAAGTTCTTTGTTTCTTAAGTCTTGTTAATTTTGTCATACATATCACTTTACATTTTGGATTTAACATCTACGTTTCAGGGAGACCATGTACCATTTATCTCTTTGCTCTTGGCTTACCTCGCTCTACATGGTTTCTTCTAGCTCCATCCATTTCCCTGCAAATGCCATTATTGTGTCCTTTCTAATGGCTGCATAATATTCCATAATTTTTGGATCCATTCACCTGTGGTGGGACATCTGGGTTGTGTCTATATCTTGGCTATTGTGAACAGTGCTACAACAAACATGGAGGTGCATGTGTCCTTGTATACTGGTTCCTGTTGTTCAGGATAGATGCCTAGAAGTGGTATGACTGGGTTGTAAGGGAGGTCAATATTTAGCTTTCTGAGGACCCTCCAGACTGCTTTCCTCCAGACTGCTTTTGCTCATGTGATTGTAACCCCTCTATATAGTAATTTATGTACATTAAAATTTTTTAAAATAAATCACATATCACACAACAACACAGAAAAACCAACCCAGATGCCCCTCAGTAGAAGAATGGATCAATAAAATGTGATATATGGATATATAGATACCTCTCTCTCTCTCTCTCTCTCACACACACACACACACACATACATACAATGCAATTCTATGCTTCCATCAGAAAGAATGACACAGCTCCATTTGTAAGGAAATGGAAAGACTTGGAAAAAAATCATATTAAATGAAGTAAGCCAGACCCACAGAAACATAGATCCCATGCTTTCCCTCATTTATAATAATTAGTATGCTTCTAGGATAAGCTTAGCAGATGAACAGAATAGCTCAATAGTTATGTACATATGACCATGTAAAATGATGCTAAGGGAAATGAACTCTAATACATGGAAAGAAGAGATTTTTTTCTGTGTTGTTGTTTTAAATGAGTGTTTTAATAATGTATGTTTCTAAAAGTCTTATTCACACAAAAAGTAAATTGCTTTATCTACTAAAATATAATTAAACAGTTCAAACAATTGACATAATTTTTTATTTAAAATTTTTCTTAAATTTTAATTGACATTGAATAATTGTACCTATTTTTATTATATTGTGCGACATTTAATTCATAAATGTGAATATATATTACATATCATACATATTGTATTTATCAGATTTATATTGTATATGTATTTATAGTTATATCTTCTAATTAGGATTATTATGACATATCTGCAAAATTTGTTTTGATTCTACAGAAAATATCTAAATGAAACTTGTAGCTATTTTAAACTATTATATCTTATGTTTGTGTTGGTACTGGGGCTTGATCTCAGGACCTGGTACTGTCCTTGAGCATTTTTGCTCTAAACTGTCACTCTCTCACTCTAGTTCTGTTTTGTTTTTTGTTTATTGTTTTTTGATGGTTTGTTGGATATAAGAGTCTCATGGACTTTCCTGACCCAGTCATGGATTCAAATCGCAATCCTCTGCTCTCAGCCTCCTGAGCTAGGACTCCATGAGGTTGACAAGGACTATATATGACTGAATATGCAAATTGGATACTAACCCGAATATAACAAATGGATCTGGAAGCTGGGTATCCATGGCTTAGAATTGTAATCCTAGCTACAAAGGAGCCTGAGATTCAAAGAATGAGTTACGAAAGGAGTCAAAGTACAAAATAAATTTGTAAAACTTTTCCAATGACCCTACAAAAAGCTGAAATGGAGCTATGACTCAATTGGTACAGCACCAGCTTTGAGCAGAAACAGTTAAGAGAAGGTACAGGACTCTGAGCTTAATATGAGTCTGATAATTGAGTACTGGTATAACAAATGATTGGCATTTTGAAGAGAATCTAAGTCATACAACAACATTATAGTTTCCCATGCTATTCCTTTTTGGAGTTTTCTAGGAAAATTGTAACTGAAATCATATGACTTTTGACAAGAAAAGTATCTGTCACTTAAAATATTCTGCCCAGGTTCCAGCTCTTCAAATATATACTTTCCCTAGTGTATGGTCTCTTCCCTCCATCCCTGAATGTGGAATTATGTTCAATCACCCACAGCAACTCTAGCTTCTGTCACTGTTTAAAGTGTCAGCAAACACGAGGACAATGGGAATGTGTCAGGAACTAAATAAAGACAAGGGACTGAATAAAGCACCTGGACACAGAAAAGGATACATCATCTCCTTTGCTTCCCTTTTGAAAATTGGCAGATACAGGGTATTTTTAGCAAAGACAGGATGATTTTGCTTAATGCTTGGCAGCTGCTCATTAGGCAGATCACAGAAAGAGATAAGCGAAAGGGGATATTGGTGTACAGTGCAGTGTAGGTGCCAGAAGTAATAGATTTCAAGTCTTGCTCACTATCCTTGAGTGACCCCAAAGACTCATTTCCTCTTGCTCTTTCCAGCTTTTCCCAATCTTAAAGATGACACAAAAACATCTTCCCAACCTCTCAGTGGCTAAGGCCATAATCTGTTAAGATTCAAGGTTGTTGATGTCACCGACTCCCCTTAAGATCATCTACTGAAATTATCTCCATTGATAACTTAGCTATTTATCATCTTCAGTGAAGGGTAAATGCATGCAAAGAATGGAAGAATACAACTACTAAGGAGGTGACAGCTGATGAAGCCTGTTGGAAAAAGCCTATCTTTGGAGAGGTCTAAACGAGTTTTGGGCTAACAGAATGGATTCATATGGTTCCTTTGTCACTAGATGACTTCATTTTTTTTTTAACCACACATACCAACTAGAAATGTAAGATGTTCAATCAAATGCAAATACATATTTTGGTCACATCATATAAAGGTGGCTATGGGCAAAGTTTAGTAACTTATCTTCACTTGTTAATGTTTTTATCTAGTGCCCAGTTCCTATTCATAAACATGACCACTTCATTGTTTTTGAATTTTTATGAAATTAAGAAGGAAGGGTGGAAGTGGCGCTGTAGCTCAAGTGGTAGAGCACTCACATTGAGCTGAAGAGCTGAGGGACAGTGCCCAGGCCCAGAGTTCAAGTCCCACGACCGACAAAAAAAAAAAAAAAGAAGGAAGGGGTAAGTTGGGAGAGTTGAGTATGAATGCTGAAAAAAAAATGTTGAAAGAAGTGACATTGATTAAGAAGTACTATATTCATAAACTACTTGTTGAATGGGAACTCCTTTGTACAACTACTTAGCGATAATAAAACTTTTAAAAAGAGAATTATGATCAATTGAATTAAAGTTGAGAGTCCCCAAAATGGAGAAGTTGTCAATTTATAATATATATTTCACTTATTTCATAACTCAGGTTAATAAAAGATGAGCCATATTTGCAAGTATATTTGGTCTTTAATCTGCGTGGGTTTTTTGAACCATTAACCAACATAACAATAAGAACATGAGAACTGTACTTTCAAAGAAATTATTTTATGTTTTAGACAAACAGAACCTCATGAGTCTTGTCTTATTTCTTCAGCAATGAAGTTGTATTACATTTTAGCCTATGTCTCTTTTTAGTACTACTAGGCAATGTAGTTTAGGTTCTGGAGGAAGCAGGTAATTTGACATTATTTTATTAATTTAAACTTTTAACACTAGCTTTGGTCTCTTTCATGTTTTAGTGCTTCTACAAATGATATAAGTTAGTGGTGATTTTTAAAAAATGTCCTTGTAGTGATGGCTTGATGCTCTGAACTTAGCTCTGTAAGGATTCCATTAGAGTTGATCACCTGGGGAAAAATGGACAGGCTGAGCAACTTGTCAGACTGGTTACATGGCCTCCTGAGTGATACAAGAAGAGATAAATACAAAGCCAACATTATATTTGCTTTTCACAAATAAATTAACTAGGACCATCAGTTGCATGATTATGTGAACCTCTGCAATGTTCAGTGTTAGTATGCATCAAGGCTTTTTGGTAGCAGTTTGGTACTAGATAACTTTCAGTAGAAATATGTGACACTTCTCTATGTGTTTCTGTTGACGCGGGAAAATATTATTATTATAAATATTACTATATTATACAATAACATTGTTATATGTTATATATTTCATATTATATTATTATAGTATGTTTTATAAATATTATTTATTATTATTTTATTTTTTATAATCTCTCTATTTTTTTTCCCAGTCTCAGGGCTTGAATCCAGGACCTGGGTGCTGTCTCTGATCCTCTTTGTGCTTAAGGCTAACACTGGAACTTCAGCACCACTTCTGGCCTTTTTGGAATAGTTTATTGGAGATAAGAATCTAATGGATTTTCTTGCCCGGGCCAGTTTTGAACTGCAATCCTCAGATCTCAGCCTCCTGAGTACTTAGCATTACATGTGTAAACCACTGGCACCCAACATCTTCTATTTTATAAAGTCTCTTCCATATAAAGTATTAAAATTCCCCTCTACATCCAAATGTCAACTCAGTATGCCTTTCCTAGGAATGAAACTCAAAGGGGTATGTGATATAAATGAGGTGCATGTAACATTAAATGAACATATAGCCTAATGATGTTAGTTGTGCTAGGTCAATTATCGTAACCTGTGAATAAGTCAGTGGTCAAATGCATTTTCTTTTACCTTAATTCAAGCTGATGTCTAGAAGTCAAGTCTAGTGAGAGAGAAATCTTTAAAATTCCTAGCTTGGGGCCCATGTGAATAGTTAAGTTCAATATCATTCATTAGCAAATGACATTTGTGGAAAATAAAATACATATTTTAACTATTTTTCTTTTAGACTATAGTACCACCAATCAGTTAATATTCAAGAAAATATTTGCTAATAGGTTTTGCTTTATTCCATCTAAGTAAGTGAATTCTTCCTGCAAAAATCACGTATTATCATTTCTCCCCACTTCCTCCAGGGAAAATCAAAGAAGCAATAAACCAACTTCCTAGGGAAGATTTTGTTTTTGCTAATCACAAAGAGCAAAGTGACTACCAATACAATGAGTTAACGCCTATCTACTACACTCAAATAGTCTTTTATTTTCTTGGACAGATAGTGATAACTGCAACTTCCCTCTGTTAAGAGCTTCCCTTTGAGACAGTAAACTGCTTTCCTTTAAAATAAGTCCCACAATAAATGTTCTTTTAGGGAATGATTGGATCTCAAGCGCTTCCTCCTTTCTCTGTTAATCTACTTTCCTCTCCTACCTCTCTCTTCCTCTTTCTCCTCTATCCCTTCCTCTTCTTTTCTTAGCCATAAGATGAGTGATTTTTCTGTATCAAGCACTTCCAACATATGCTGCCTTATAGGACTGAAAGCAAGGGGGCCAACCAGCTATGGCCTGGAACCTCCAAAATTGTGAGACAAAATAAACATTTTTTTTTGTCTTATAAAGAAAACCATCTGGTTTTCTCAGATATTTGTTATAGTAATGGAAAGCTGACTAATGCCTTCTTTATCTAGGTTCTTTCCATTCTGGGTGAAGCAAGTAGTCCTTCTGTGAGGTCATAGAGTGAAAGATTGAAAATTCTAGTCAATAGCAGGGTCTGAGGCTTCCTGGAGCCAGTATCATGGTAGAGAGCTTGCAGCAGTCTTCCCAGATCTTACTAAACCCTAATATAATTGTAGCAGAGAAGTGAAGAGAAATCTCATAAAGTATCATGAACCAGAACCACCTACAGAAGAAGCTGTGAGATTTTTGACCCAAAGAAACTGTGTAAGATAATCTGATTTTGATAGATGCTGAAGCAGGTTTTAATATTACTGATTATATAGCAGTAACAGCTAACAATTTAATTCTAATGGCAAATGTCAGTAAAATTATAGTTTCTGCTGCCATATTTTGGTTGTTCTTTATTAGGTCCTTTAGAAGTTATTCCCTCTTTTCTATCTGAGTTGTTTTTTTTTTTTTTTTGCCAGAGCACTGGGGTTTGAACTCAGGGCCTTGCACTTGCTAGCAGATGTTCTGTTTCTGCGTCATGCATACATACCTGGTTTTTATGGAGTTAATGTTAAAGTAAGTTCTCATTTCTATGGCCAAACATATCTCTGGAGTGAGACTAGACTTATCTTTAGTTGCTAAGATGACAAGTACATACAACTGTATTTAGCTTCCCATCATTGAAATAAAGTCTCATGGACTTTACTGTCTAGGGCTAAACTGAAATAATGATCCTCCTGATATCAGCATCCCAAGTTGCTAGGGTTAAGGCACACCAATGAGTGAAGAAGGGAACTTAGTAACTTTTCAACTTAGTCTGGCTTCCACCTGCAAGCCTGGTTGCAGACGCCCAAGTAGCCGGTATTATTAGCTCAAACCACAGGTGCCCAGCAATACTTGACTTTTAACAATTATAATTTCTTCAGATGATATCTTTTGTTTCCTTCCTACTCTGTGTTAGGTAATCCTATTTGCCTGCAGAGCCAGATAGGGGTTTAAGAAGATAGTAGGGTCTCTCTGCTTTGGTTCTGTCTCCATTTTGAATGGGGTCATTCTGTTCTGAGTAGGGTCCCTGGTCTCAACATTTTATGTTCTTGGAGCTGGTATGTTTAACAACCAACCTATGGGATTTTGGATTTTCATTGGTATAATATAATCTGGAAGCATCTCAACATTACATTCTAAATACCTGAATTCATGAGCTCTCTTTCCCCCAACTCTTGCTAGAGCATAGTTACCCTGAATGCCTTATTAAATGTCAATGTTTCGTTAGATGTCTATAGCATCTGTTAATTGCTCAATGCCTGAATACCCAAATCTTTAACACAGCCAAGAAAGATTACACATTCTATCACTCAGCATCTGTCTAGCATCCACAGACAGCTCTGTCCTTCAACTCTTGTCTTTGAGCTTCTTCATCTTTCTTGTTTTCAGAACATGACTTATTGTTGGTCACCTCTCCTTGTCTTTTACTTTTGAATATGCTTCTCCCTGTGCCAGGAATATTCTCTGCTTCCCTCTTTTCATTGCTAATTCTAAATCATTTGTCAGATCTCATTTAAAATGTCACTTCCTCAAAGAAAGCTTCATTACCTTTTGTCTGAGCTAGCCTGAAAGTGCCATCTTCCTGCATTCTTCCTCTTTAAAGTGCTAAAATTGCTGGTACCATACCTGGGCTTGATTGCTCAGCTAATACTCTACTACATGATCCAGGAATCCAGATTGGCTATTTTGTTAGTTATTCTGGAGCTCATTGATTTTTCTAACCAGGCTGGTTTAGAACCACAATCTTTTGTATCTTATCCTTCTGAGTAGTAAGAATTAGTCCCAGGCACCAATGTCCAGCCATCTCCCATTTCATTAACTTAATAATAGATGTAAATTTCACTAATGGAAGTTTCAATAGTCCTGTAAGTCAAAGAATGTGATCCAGCAACAAATCTTAAAACTGGTATCAGAGTTAATGAAGCCACCAGTGAAACTGTATTTAACATGAATAGTAATATGTAAATGAGTGAACTTTTATTCTGATATGTGTCAAAATACCTTAATTTCAAAAGTGCAAATGAAAATGAGAATTCTTTATTCTCAGTAATTATGATAAAAAACAACAGACATATTTGAGTACATTGAAATTTTCTCTCTAAAAATGACATGACAATTAAAATGTAAGAAAACTAACAGGGATATATGATAAAGTGTAATTATCATTATATTAAAAGAAATCTTACCAACCAATAAGAAAAAAAGGCAAATAATTTAATAGAAATAATAAGCAAGAAGAGACTGTAAAAAGACATAGGGGAACTCTATGTGGGTCTTCTGAGGAACCTCCACACTACTTTCCAAAGTGTTTGAACAAGTGTACACTCCCACCAACAATGAAGTAAGGTTCCCTTCTGTCCACATCCCCTCCAGCATCTGTTGTTATTAGAGCTCTTGATTATAGATAGCTATTCTAACTGGGGTGAGGTGGTATCTCAATGTTGTTTTGATTTGCATTTCTTATGGCTAGGGAGATTGAGCATTTCTTCATGTGTCTATTGGCCATTCTTTTTTCCTCCACATAGAGCTCCCCTATGACCCAGCAATCCCACTTTTGGGCATTTACCCAAATGATCACAAACAAGACCATACTAATGCTACCAGCACAACTATGTTTATTGCAGCATTATTTACCTTACCTAAGATATGGAACCAACCATGATACCCCTCAGTAGATGAATGGATCAAGAAAATGTGGTATATATACACAATGGAATTCTATGCCTCCATCAGAAAGAATGGCATTGCTCCTTTGTTAGGAGATGGAAATACTTAGAAAAAATTATATTAAATGAAGTAAGCCAGGCCCAAAGACACATAGGCCTCATGGTTTCCCTTATTTGCAATTACTAGTATATTTCTGAGACAAGCATAAACGGTCAGATAAGTTGAGGTTAGGCGAAATGAACCCCAAGATAAGGATTCAAATGTTTTTTTTTCTTTCTTTTGATTGTTTCTAACATATTTATAAGATGATTTCTTTGTTGCTTTGTTTTTCCCTCCCCCATGGTATAACTCCTGTTTTCACTATATTGATATTGGTATAATTTGTGGAGGGGAAGGGAAAAAACAAATTGTTTAAATAGGGATACAGGTGGACCCATTGCAACAATGAAATGTACAAGATGTTATGCCAAAAAACAAACTTTACAACTTTGGCCGGGTGGAGGGGGTGTTGGGGAGGGGAGATGGGAAGGGATGGTAAGGGGAAACAAAGGAGGAGACAACAATGCTTGATAAGAAATGTACTCATTACCTTGCCCATGTAATTGTAACCCCTCTGTATGGTATTTTCACAACAACAACAACAAAAAAAAAGACAAACAAGTAAGCCATTCTCAGTAAAAAAAAATGTCTAAAACACCATGTTCTAGTTCATAATATAAGATAAAATGAAACAAAATAAAAACCAGTGGAAAAAAATCTAGATCCAACAGTAGGCGATTGTATTAGTAGCTATCTCTATGAAATGAATTTCTTCTCAGAAAATAATGTTGAGAATGTAAGTCTGAATCTTTGGTATGGAAGCATATATATATATACATATATATTTTTATAAACACATTGATACACAAATAGATACTTCACATAGTTAAATGAAACCATTATTATCACATATAGATATTGTGTACAGTTTTTTTTGAAGAAAGTCAGGGTGGGGGGAAGCAGGAGAAACAAGGGAGGGGCAACAATATTCAACAAGATTGTACTAATTTCCCTACATATGTGACTGTAACCCTTCTGTACATCACCTTTATGATAAAAATAAAAAGTACAAAAAAGAAGGGGGTAGTGTAAGCCAGACACCAGTGACTAACTCCTATAATCCTAGCTATGTGAGAAACTGAGATCTAAAGGATCATGGGTCATAGCTACCTTGGCAGAAAAATATGAGAGACTCTATTTCCAAAATAATCAGCAAAAGATTGAGCTGAAAGTCTTGCTCAAGGAGCACAATGGAAGCAAGCAGAGCAGGTGCAAGGCCCTGAGGTCAAGCCCCACCCAGCACCAAGAAAGTAGAAGTGTGTACTATGTACATGTCCACTGAAATAAATTTGACAAAACATGTGAAGGTGGTGATCATGCTTGCATGATGCAATTACACCTTTATTTAACTTACTCATTGAAGCCCTGTATTGGACTAAACTGTTGGCAAGGCATACTTTTTATTTTATTTTTAATTTTTGTGTACTCAGGGGCTCCACTTTTCATTTAGCTTTTTGACTCAAGGCTGGCACTCTACCATGGTCTCCAAGTTCAGCTCTACCTGCTTAATTAGAAATTGAATCTCTCAAATTTGTCTGCTGAGGCTGACTTTGAACCTTAGAACTTAGGTTCCGGAATAGCTATGATTATAGGAATGAGTCATTGGCGCCAGACTCTTTCTCTCACTTGCTCACTTACTCACTCACTCACTCTATTATCTCTCTATCTTCTATTTGTGTACTGGGATTTGAACTGAGGGCTTTACTTTATTATAACCATTCAAAGTGCTAGACTTAATCTAGACAAATAAGCCAAAAATAATCATCTTTAAAGATCTCAACCTTTTTATTTTCAGGAGAATAAAATATTTTAAGTCATTTACCCTCAAGATTTCAAATGACGGCAGGCTTATTTCAACCTATGCTATCATATATTTTCTAAAATTTCCTTCCTAAACTTTCCCTAAACTCTCATAGTAGCTTTTAATTATATAATTTTGCATTTTTCAGCAAAAATTGAAGTTAAATTTAGAGTTTTAAACTTTCCTAAAACTCATCCATCACATTAGTTAGGAAAATTGGAATATGCTTTACTATCCCAAATGAAAATTAAAGCCATCTGCTAATTCTGTAGCATACTTCACCTAAGTGTTTGCACAATCTTGTTGTAACTTGAGTAGACAAGAATAAAGAGGCCACTTCGTCCTCAGCTCTTCTTTAATCTTTGACTGGGCACCATGCGGTACAGACCTGGCCTTTCCATCCATTTTTGAAAAGGGCGCTTCTTCAAAATAATAAATTGTCTTGTTTGTTCTTGACTCATAATTCAGCTTCATAATGGTTAGCAAATGAGCTGGGCTGCTTTAGTTGGTCAGAAGAACACTGTTAAATCACCATTTTGCCACAAATTTTCTGCAGAACCCCATGGGCCAAATTTAGAAATGTAGATAGACCAGATGTGCTTATAAAATTGAAGGCATACCTGTGTGGCCTGGCAAAAAGAATGAAAGAAAGAAAGAAAAGAAAAGAAAAAAGAAAGAAAGAAAGAGAAAAGGGAAAAAAGAAAAAGCAAAAAATCTACCAAGTTTTCTATTGCATATTTGATTTCATCTTGCTGCTCAGAGGAGTTCCTGCAGGCAGGAAGTCTCCTCCACTTCTTCTGAACAAGCTGGCTGCACCAGCTTTGAGAATGTTGATGATAAGGTCTTTGCAAATAAGCACAAGTCGTATTATGTCAACTTTAAATGAAAACACAACAAAAACACAAAGCATTCATAAATTGATAGCAATGATAGCACATCCAATGAGATACAATCCTTTTATCTCCTCATTTGTATATTCTTTTCTCCTTGTCTATAAACATATGTTTGCTCATGCTGTGTATAGATAGATTAACATATAAAATTGCAACACTGCATTTGCAGCACTGTAGTTAAGGTTGTCTTCTCATTTATATTTCTTAGGTTGTAGATCTAAACCATAAACACTCTCTCTGGGGTGAAACTTGGCAAACAGTGCAAAACTAGAAGTGTGTTCTTTCTCCTAAACATAGGAGAAGTTTCCCAGAAATGGCTTGGGTGTTTTAAAAACATGTTTTACTTAAAATAGTAAAGTGCCACTTTTAAATTTAATGACAAGAATTGATCATGAAGTTTATTTTCTACCTCTAGCTTCATGTTTTACTTCACCAGGAAAATGGAGTAAGTGTTTCCTCATATAATAATTTTTTTAAATTTATGATCCTTTGGCTATGGAAAAGTCCATCAATAAAACTTCAAGTCAAATAATTCAAATATATAAAACAATCAGAATTAGATAAGAAGTCCATTTATCTTTGGTGAAATAATTTATCACATGTGGCATGATTAATCAAAGCTACTTTCTAAATGATGCTAACACAATACTTATGAGCACTTTGAAAGCCTACATTTTCAATAAAAATTAAAACGTTATTTTGAGGGAATGCATTAATTTGATCAAAGATGCTGACACTATGTTGCAATTCTGTTTTGAAGTAGAATTTTCAGAAGATTTATAAACTTGAAACAAAAAGAGCAAACTTTGAAAGTCAATTTTATTCATTAGCTGGATGATGTCCTGAATATTATGAGAATATTCTCATTATTCTCCTAGTAGTTGTAGACACTGATTATTTTATTCAAGTTGTTTGCATAGACCCTAGTTTCATTTATTAGAAAAACGTGTTGAAAATTGAAGCTCCATACAAGACTTATGGATTAACTACAGGGCACATATTTTTCATATCACATGTTTGCTTAATAACCAAAGAATATCTTTAAGTCATTTTGTAACACTTTCTATCCTTTCTCCAAGGACCTTTCCTTTTATTTATTTTTAAATATTGGAAGTGAGAAAAATGTATATTTTGTGGAATGTGGGAGGCATGTGTATTCTCAATTAACTGTGAAGCATATGGAACAAATTTTTCTTATTGTATGCAAGTTTAAAAATTCGGATTCAGAAATATATAGCTGAAATAGTTTGGAGGTTTCCACACTGAATTTGAAAAATTAGTCATGATGCTTAGTGATCCTAATGTGTTCAGTTTCAGCTGAATAAATATACATGCAGTTTTATCAGAGCATGGAGGATGAAATAAACAAGAAATTTTCCAAAGTTGGAAACACTACATGTTGACTTATTACTCAGCACTGTTAAGTTATGTGTCCATCCTAAATGTCTCTGTTTCCTTTTTCCTAACCTTTGTAGCTGCAGACTCTTAGGAACTGTGAATTCAGGTGGGCCTCACTGCCTACAGCATGTGTGACTGAGTTGCAATTACTTTTTTCCTTGTTCACCAAATACAACCTTTGAACCAGCTTGCACTTCATTGCCAAGAAGCAAATTCATCAAGCCCTGAGGACTGATTCCAAATGACTCAGTGACCTTCCAAGAGGAAAAGTTAAGGATGAGTTGGTGCAGAGAGAATCAGCAGCAGAAATTCAGAGCAGAAAGTTGATCTCACCCACATTTTCCAAAAGACTTTATTTCCTGTTATATAAAATATACATTTAAAATTATACTTAAAAAATAAGCATTTCCTTTTGTTACCTGAAGATAACACTTTAGAGATACAAAGGACTTCACAATTGGAACATTCGTGTCCTGGAGAGGTAAAAATTGGTGATTTTTGCCGTGTTTGTGCTCTACTCTACTGAGAGTAAGTAGACATTTTGGAGACTGGCAGGGATTTCTTTAACAAATATAATATACTCTGAAATATAGAAAATAAAGACTTAATCATTCTTTCCTACAATTTCTTTCACATTTTTTGAGGCAGAGTTCTGAAAGATAATGATTGAATTCATTTCTCAGGAATGAGTAACACAAATGGTAATATCTTTTCATGGGCATAGGATGAAAAAGAATGGGTAAGCATTGTGCTAGTAGTAAATAGTACTTAGAATGTGTATAATGTTAAACACAGTACTTAGCACAGGAACCCACTGATTGATGTAGAACTGTATCTTGACCAGTGTCAAGATGTTTTGTACTCATAATCTGGCATGTTCAATTGACATCCTTTTGTACAACTACTTAGATATAATTTTAAAAGAACATTAAGAAAAAGAAACACACAATAGAATTATTACATTCTTTCCTTAAAGAGAGGGGAGTCATTATGCATTAATCCCACAAATCAATATTTTTGAGGCACAAAGCTTCTGGGAGACTGGAAATCACCATATGCCATATACGAATGTTATTTAGCTCTACCCTGCTGGCTTTTGTGTGTGTGCTTGTCACATTATTAGTCTGATGAGTAATTTTATATAGCATTGACTGGATTAGGGGATGCCCAGATAGTTACTTCTAAGTTTATCTTCTAGGGTGTATCCAAGTGATATTTACTTAATAAATCATCAGATTAAGAGAATATCCAGCCATCAATGTTAGTGGGTGTTATCCAATCTATTGAGGGCTGGGTGGAGGAAAAGATAATTGATCTACTTTCTTCTTGAGGTATGTCAGTCATTTCTTTTGTCCTCAGACTGAAATCTCTGGTTCTTGGGTCTTTGGACTCTAAGAAGGATGATACTAACAGTGAGACACCCTGGTTTTCAACTATTTGGATTCAGCTTGAATTCCATCACTATCTATTTTGTTCCTCTACCTTGCAGATGGCTCATAATGAGACTTCTTGGCTTTCTTATTCCTGAGTCAACCCCCATCACAAATTTCCTCTTACTTTCACTGTCTCCAGATGGATAGATGGATACTTCCATAGATACATGGAGAGAGATAGCTAGGTACAGGTAGAGAGAAAAACAACAAATACATATTGTGTCCTTATATAGGTAGAAAAATAGATGATAGATAAATAGTTGGTAAATCAATTATCAGCTAGACAGAAAGCTATTGGCTCTGTCAAATCTTGACATATTTATCCACTGTATGGATAAAAAGTAAAGAAAAACCCTTACCTGTATAGTTGTTTTATATTTACACTATCCAGATATAAAATTCAGTTAAAATTTAAATCCATTGGAACCCTGTTGGTGAATATCATTTATTCTTGAAAATAACTGGAGACTTTCTATGGTGGAGATGTTAATGAAATAATTGTTCTGTACTAGTTATGTATTATGTAACACTTGCCTTATCATGGAAGGCATTATTAGCAGATAATCTTTTTTTGTGTGTGAGGTCTTCAGGCCTTGGGATTCCCATTCTCATTTTAGAATTGAAATTACTGAGGTCAAATGGTAGCTGTCAAGTGATAGCAATGGATTCATGTCTTAATATCTTAGGAAATCCATTACTTGACTTCTGAACGTCTACTACATCTCACTTAACTACTGATTTTACAGTGATGTCATAAAGAACTATTGTCCTTTGTTTTTGTTTTTATTTTATTTTATTGTAGGGGTGATGTACAGAGGGGTTACAGTTATATAAGTAAGGTAATGTGTACATTTCTTATTGAACATTATTACCCTCCCTTTCATTTTCTTCCACTTTGCCTCTGTCCTGACTCCTCTTCCACAAGCTCCCCTTCCATTTCCAATATATTGTCTTGTGAGTATCACTGTTGCATTGGTTGATCCTTTTTCTTTGTCTCATCATTTTGTTATTCCCTTCCCTTCCCCAAATCATATAAACACATATACAAGACACAAGGTACCAATATAAAAAACAGTGACAACAAGGCATAAACCAAAGGGAAAAAACCTTTGTGTTTCCATATCTTGGAGTTCATTTAGATTAGCATCATTTTATATGGTCATATGTACATAGCTGTTGAGCTATTCTGATCCTCTGCTAGGACTATCCTAAACATATACTAATTATTATAAATGAGGGAAAAAAGGTAGCCTATGATTCTTTGGGTCTGGCTTACTTCACTTAATTTGATTTTTTCCAAGTTTCCATTTCCTTATGAATGGGATGATGTAATTATTTATGATAGAAGCTTAGAAATCCACTATATATATATGTATAATTTTATTGATCCATTCATCTACTGAGGGGCATCTGGTTTGGATCCATATCTTACCTATGGTAAATAATGCTGCAATAAACATAATTGTGCTGGTAGCTTTAGTCTGGTCTTGTTTGTGATCATTTGGGTAAATGCCCAAAAGTGGAATTGCTGGATCATAGGGGAGGTCTATGTGGAGTCTTTTGAGTAACCTCCATACTACTTTAGCCCATTTATTAATGAGACGGCTGTTTCTTTGTGGATTGTTATGGTGTAGTGTTACTTTTTTGAGCTCTAAGTATATTTTTTGTATGAGGCCCTAATGTGATGTATAGCTAGTAAAGATCTTTTCCAATATGTGGGCTTTCTATTTACCTTGCTAGCTCTGTTCTTTGTTTAATGCAATTCCATTTATCCAGCCTTTCTTTGATTTCTTTTGCATTTCTAGATCTTTACTCAGGAAGTTTTGACCTGTACCAAGGAGCTCTAGTGTATTACCTATCCCTTCCTATAACATTTTCAGAGTATCTGATTTTACATGGAGGTCATTGATCCTTTTGGAGTTGATTCTCGTGCAGGGTGATATATAAGGGTATAACTTCAGTTTTTTTACATGTGTATAAACAATTCTTTCTTCCATCTGATAATTTTGGCTACTTTTTCAAAGATTAAGTGGCCATCATTCTGGGGATTATGTCTAGGTCTTTAATCTATTTCATTGGTTCATAGGCTTGTTCATGTGCCAGTAGCAAGCTGTTTTTATAACTCCAGTTTATAGTAGAATTTGAAGGTTGTTATTGATGTTCTTCCAGCACTGTTTTTCCTGCTAAGGATTGTTTTTGCTATTCGAGTCTTCTGTTATTCCATATGAATTTTTGGATTGCTTCTTCTATTTCATTAAAAAAATGTTGTTGGAGTACGGATGAGTATTGCATTGAATTTGTGCAGCTTTGTGCAGCTGGGGTCTAACTGATCTCTCCCCAAGAAACCAGTTTTAGTGTTCCAGTGAAAAGGACTGCTGTTCTTTTATGCTCTGTCTAGAGTGTGGTCATCTCATGGAGTGTAATCAATTGAGATTTGTTTGTTCATACTTTAAATATTATTCAGTATATTACATACATTTGTATAGGTCCTATATATTTTACATATACTACATGTTTGCTTAATATATTAATACCTATTGTATATTGCATAAATCCTTAAAATATTATTCACATTTGTAGAATCATACCATTACTAGTATTCAGTACTAAAGAGGAAATTCATATTGCTAGCCTGCATCTCCACGTTCTTCCTCAGTCTCCAATTACAATTTCATTTCCAAACTTTTTCTTTCTCTTTCCTTTCCTTTCCTTCCTTCCTTCTTTCCTTCCTTTCTTCCTTCCTTCCTTTCTTTCTTTCTTTCTTTCTTTATTTTTTCTTTCCTATTCCTTCTTTCTTTCTTTCCTCTTTCTTCCTTTCTTATCTATTCTTTCTTTCTTTTTCTTTCTTACTTTCTTCCTTCCTTCTTTCCTTTCTTCGTTTCCTTACATTTATTTTTTCTTTTCTTCCTTCCTTCCTCCTTCCCTCCTTCCCTCCTTCCCTCTCTTCTTCCCTTCCTCCCTTCTTTCCTTCCTTCCTTCCTTTTTTCCTTCCTCCCTTCCTTCCTTCCTTCCTTCCTTTCATCCTTCCTTCCTTCCTTCCTTCCTTCCTTCCTTCCTTCCTCTTTTTCTTCCTTTTTCATGTGTGTGTGTGTGGGTGGGGGGTGTGCATGCTGGTACTCAGAGCCTAGGAGCTGTCCATTAGCATTTTTGCTCAAGGCGCGTAGTCTACTACTTAAACCATACTTCTACATGCAGCTTTGTCATAGTTAATTGGGGATAATAATCTCACAGCCTTTCCTGCCTGGACTTGCTTCAAATTTTGATTTTCAGATTTCAGCCCCCTGAGAAGCTAGGATTACAGGAGTGAATCACTGAAATCCATTTATTTCCATTTTACTTTTGCAAGATTTTTTTCTTTCAATTTTATTGTTGCAATGTTTTAATGCTTCATTCAAACATGCATAGCACATATAGGTTTAGGACCAGAAGGCTACTCTAGCTCCCACATCTTGAATCTATAAGTGGCATTTGCTAAGACTAATGAGAGTCAGTATATTTTCTATATACAAATATACAAGTGATACAGAATTGCTACGAATTGGTTATTTGACCAATAAGGGACTGTTGGTATTAAGGACATTCTACAACAATAATTTTTTTAAAACAATTGAATTCCAGGTTCTGTCCAGTTCAATCTGAACATTGTTTATTTTAAGATAATAGCTACAGAACTCAGGGTAGGTACTTAATGAGACTCCAGGTTAGAGTCATCCCTTAATGAAGTTTACGATTCCAAGCTAAGTGCAGAAACACTGAAGGAGCCAGCCATCAGTGAAAGTCTCCAACTTGAGCTTTGCTAAGGGTATCTCTTTCTCCAGATTCCAGAAAAGAGGAACTTTCCATCTAGTTTAGACATACTTCAGAATCTAGAGGAAATAAGAATATGTCTTAAAATGAACTTTAGATGACTCATAATAAATCTGGATGTGCTTAAAAAGTCCCTGAGGAGATGAAAAAAAAGTCTGGATGTGTTTTCTCAAATAACTATTTAAAGCATATTAGAGTTTTTTAATTGCACTGGGGACTTTTCAAAGCATATCAGGACAAAACAGTAGAGTATAGGCCCCAATATGCTAATTAATAGATAGCTAGACCCCTGAAATAAACCTGCAACACTCCATTAATCAGGCAGTAATTGAATTGGCACAGTGCTTTTGTGCAAACTACATGATAATTGAAAAACCAAACCTGGAAGCAGCGAGGGAAAGGTTCTCCACAATGACATACACCAAGGCATCTCCCTTGCACTTGGCAGTGGGCAGTTGGCCCTTCTGTCAAGAGATTTTACACAAGAAAAATAGCCAGCTCCTTTCTAAGTCCAATGGCATGTTATCCCCTGCTGGGATGATCTTTTAGGTGTGTGATCTCCAGTGGCCAGAAATACAACCCCGTGCAAATACCAGGCAAGATTGATAGACCTTTCTATGTTACCTAAAGACAGCTGCCAATTAATGTGATTATAAAATAATAGTGAGGAACAGATGTTTCATTTGCTTATTTTATTTCTGACTGTTTGAAAGTGAACTACCTGGGGATTTAACTGGCAAATACTACTTTGATTGTGAAAAAAATAAACCCACAGTGCCTGTGTTCTTTTCACCCAATTGATGCAGTATAATCCTGGATATTTGCTGCCTACAATAAGAGCTCCGGGAGAACAAGGCTGATGGCCTCTAAACACAGAGAAGAATTGTAGCATTTTGAGTCTTTTCTGCAACAACAAAACATCAAGTGTTATCATTTCACAAGAAAGGCTTCTGCAATAGAAGCTTTGTCTGTCATACTATGATGAGGCTGCAAGGGAAGAGATGTGGATAAAGTAAGGGTCAATATCAATTGTCCATCTAGAACTTTCAAATCCATCATCTACAATCACTTGAAGAACTTCTCCATTTGCCAGCCATTGGCCTGTGAGAAATGAAGAAAAAGAAATATTGCATCATAGTGGGTGAGCTACCAAGGCTGTTGGGAGTGTGAGGAGAGTGTTTTAAGGTAAAATTTTAGATAGAAAAAAATAGTTTAACTAAAAAGCTAAATTATAACTCATAAGTTTAATAAATTAAGGAAGGGACACAAAAATGCTGAGAAAAAGGACAAAGGGCGAACCAATGCAGCAGTAATACTCAGAAGACTATGTTGGAAATGAACTGTACAACATAGTGGGGGGATTGGGAGAGAGGGTAAGTGGGAGAAAAATGAGGGAGGGGGTAACAAGTTCAACAAGAAATGTACTCATTGTTTGTCTAAGCTGCTTTTGGCATGGGGGGGAGTAGAGGAGAGATGGGAAGGGATGGAAAGGGGAAAGAAAGGAGGAGGCAACAATACTTGATAGGAAATGTACTCATTACTTTGCTCATGTAATTGTAACCCCTCTGTATGGTATTTTCACAATAAAAAAATAAAGTAAAAGGCAAAAAATAAAAAATAATAAAAAATGTACTCACTACCTTACACACATATAACTGTAACCTCTTTGTATATCACCTTGACAATAAAATAAAATTTAAAAATTAAATTTTAGTTTCTTGTTTTCCTTCCTTTTAGAAGTTGAGTACTGTGTTAAGTATATGCCAGTTGCATGTCTCTAGAAAGTATTACCGTAGTCTTGCCATCATCTTTATTTGGTGTGGATCTGCATGGCTTTATTTTTGGTTTTGTTTTCTTTGTTCTGCTTCTATTCAAAAGAGTTCAGCTGTGGGTGAAAGTTAGAGTTTCCACTTTTAATTTTGTAAATAAACATGACCTTCATTGTGTAAACCCCTTGGAGGTGGATTCGAGCTATATAGCCAACTATGCCTTTGATCTGAGGACAGTTGCATAGACCACTCTGCCTTCCTTATTCAGCTAGAAGGATAAGTCTTAGAAATCCCTTAAAAATCACAATTTTTAAAAAATAAATATAAAACTTTGGTTCCTTAAAATGTATTTTCAAACTTACAAAATCATATATGCAGTACAATTTTTAAAAAGTCATAAATCAAGTACATATAGAAAATGGCTTTATTTTCAACTCTGAAGCTCTCTTGAGCTTCAGGAATGGTACAATTCTTAGTTAAAATAGTTGAGGGCTGTAGATCTTTATGGATGTTCAGTAGTGTGTGAGTATTGTGGAAACACATTTGAACATGTACAAGCATTTCCATCATGGAAATGGTGCATCTTTGTATCTGTCCCACTGCCTGGTGGTTCTAAGATAGTCTTACTTGGAAATCGACCTTTTTTATAATCAGCAAATACATTTAAAGCCTAACTTCCAATATTGTTTGAATTTACTATTACCCACCAACCACCAAAGTGCATCAATACAAATGTATGCCCTCAAGTGTAAGTCTCTCTTCTAAAGCAAAACCACTTCTAAGTTGGGGCATTTTGTATTCACCAAAGTGCTAGAAAAGTTCTTTAACACAAGAAATTTTATGATCTGATGTGAACTTGACTTCTTTGCTTTTGTTTATTACCTCTTTCTGTGGGTTCTATCCCATACCACACACCCATTTTCTTTCTCTCTTAAGATGCTGAAGTTATTCCCAGTCTGCATTTGGAGCCTTCCATTTCATACTCCAACCAGGGAGATTTCAGGCATTTCCAGGGCTCAATTTCCCCATTTCTAGCTTGACTTTTATCTTGATACATGGACTTGGAATGCGCTTGGACTCATTTTCAAAACATTGATCATTTCTAGCTGTACTTGTCTTACTTTGCTTTTTATATCTTATATTCAAGACTTCTAGTTTTATCTTCAGAACAGAACTTTTCTTGCTCCTTACCATCTGCTTGGGCCCAGAATCCACCACTTTGCGTCTGTGACTTCAGTAGCCCCCCAGTAGTCTGTGATTCTACTCCTGTAAACACAGAAGCAAGGCACAAGCAGAGCAGCCAGATGGCTCTTTTGAACATGTTCTCAGCCATCACCTCCTGTCCATTAAAAATCTACTAGTTGCTTCCTATTGTTCTTAGATGAAATTTCAAATTCCTGAAAGTGACCGGAAGACATTGATTCCTATCTCTAGTTATAGACTTATTCCTTTGCTTCTCTTTCAATATTACCAGACTCCCTACCTCCCCACTCACTGGGTTCTTTCTCAGAGACCACAAATCAGTCTTGGCTGCAGGACTGCGTACTTCCTTTGGCTTTATTGAATATCCTCCTCCCTGGGTTTTGTGTATACTTGGCTTCTAGTCCTTTTCAGCTTTCACATCAAAGATTATTTGCTCTAAGTCCTTTCTACATAAGTCCCAACCAAGCCATCCTTTACCCATATTCATTTTATGCACCACTTGTTATCATTTCTCTTTATTTGGTTCATCTGTTTACTTTTTTCGTTAAAAGAACATACTATACCCTCCATGTTGACAGGAACATTGGCAGTCCTTTTCCCTGCCATGCTCCCAACACCCAGGACAATGCTCAATAAATACTAGTGAAATGGATCAAGAAGAAAATGTTTCCACTGAGAGCATATGCTTGTAGTCTGTGCAGCTGCTGAGGAGATACCAGCCCATGGGTAGACACTGGGTCTTTTCCAAGTGTTTTCTAGAAACAAAAAAAAATCAATAACCATCAAAAAACATTGCCATTTCTTTTCAGAAAAGAAAGAAAAAACAATTCAATTTTAACACAAGTTGATGTTAATCAAACTTGACTTTATGGGAACTGATATATAAGGAAATAAATCTATTTCAAAGCAAGAATAAAGAAAAATAAAGAGACTCTACTTCGAGGGTTGCCAAATTTCCCTATACACAGCCAGAAAGTAGTAAATATTTGAGGCTTTGGAAGTTCTGCAATGTCTGCTGCAGGCGCTCAACTCTGTTGTCATTGCATAAGAGAAGGCGTAGACAAGCCAACAACAGGTGTGGCTGGGTGCCCTTGAGACTTCATTGGTGGACGTTGAAATATGAGCTTCAGCTAATTTTCACCTAGCACAAAATATTAATCTTGGTTTATAACTTTCTCCCCATCATTTAAAGTATTGAAAGTGTTCTTAAGCTTTGGCCCACACCAAGGAATCTGTCAGTGGGCCAGACCTGACTTGAGAGCCATAGTTTGCCAGTATCTCTTCTATAAGTATAACCTGTAATTCCTTCCCCTTTAACTTGAAAATTGGTAGTTTCCTCAACTTAGTTTCTAAGAAGTCCCTTTGGTACCTAGATTTTTGGATAATCTAAAGACATTGCATTTTTATATTTGTTGCTAAAATCCTTTCTGAATGGGAATGTACAAATTGACTATTTTTTGCTTTCTTCTTTTTTATTTTAAAACCTTTCTTTGAGTCAGAGTCTTGCTCTATAGCCCATGCTGGCCCTCCTCTTCTTGTTCCTCCCAACTCAGCCTCCTGGATAGTGGAATGGCAGGTGTGTGCACCACACTCAGCTTTTATTTCATGATAACCCAGAATATCTCTTTTGTAGGATAATGGAACATATATTCTAGTATGTCTTAGCTTTCCAACTATACAGCATTTGTTTTATGCCATTGAATTAATTGATATTTCCATACATTTATATGAATCTGAACATTCTATATCACCCTAACATTTTATTCTACTAAGTGTTGTTATTCATTCCAATTTTCCTCCCCTCCCAGAATAGGACAGTGTTTTGAAAAATAAAAAAGACAAAATATCCTATATGTACCAAAGTGAAGCTAATCTCCTTTTACAATTGTATAAAATTAATTAGAAAATATTGACTGAAGAACACTTGTAGTAGTTGTGTCACAATCAGCATTTCTTCCTTTAAATTCTGACAATTATTTATTTTCATCTGTTGGTTCTAAACACACGTTCATCCCTGATTTTTTCTGAATGGACCATCTTGCTGGATTTGGATCAAGGGTGGCCCCAGTAGTCTATATGGGAGGATTAGTCTGTTATACTATTGGGAGATGGTGAAACCTTTAGGAGATCAGCCACGAGGAATTAAGATAGGTTATCCTGACTATGTCGTTGAAGAGGCTATTTGTACCCAAACCTCATCTGGTCTCTGCTCTTTTGCTCCCTGGGGTGATGAGGCTTCCTTTGTTATGCATTCCTGCAACCATGCACTGTGCTACCAAAGGACATGACTGCTGGAAGTGTGAGCCTTTCATTTAGGAAGTTGATTATCTCAGGTATGTTGTTACAGTGATAAAAACCTAACTAATACATTTGTTTTCTGGATTTTTGTCCTCATTCTGCCTTCTGTCTGGTAGTAGTGTAGTTTGAGCTCAGGTCATCACATATCCTAGGCAGGTGCTAGAAGTGAGAGCCACCAGTTTCATAAGCCTGACAGAGCTTGGAAGGGAATTTATTTGAATTTGATCACACTTGATTAGAGACATATCAGAGAAATTTAGGACCAGGTCTTGAATTCTCTCTTTAACATTCTTTGGGAAATAGCAGTTCTCAAAACTTCCTTTCAATATTTTCTCTCTGTGACTTCTGCCATCATCCTTATACTTTCCTCTCAGGACTTCCATTCCCCCTGTCACATAGGGTACTGTTTTCTCTGTAACCTCATTCTTCATTTGTTTTACCTTATACAAACTCTTGGATTGAATGATTGGGAGCCCCACTGCATGTATTACTATCTATTCACCCCAAACACCTAATTTGCTTTGAATCTGTCTCTGTCTCTCTCTGTCTCTGTCTGTCTGTCTGTCTGTCTCTCTCTTTCTCTCTCTCGACCATGGAGCTTGAACTCTGGGTCTGGGCACTGTCTCTGAGCTCTTCAGCTCAACACGAGTGCTTTACCATTAGAACCATAGTACCATTTCCAGTTTTCTGGTGTATAATTGGAAATAAGAGTCTCATGGACTTTCTTGCCCAGGCTGGCTTTGAACTGGGATCCTCAGATCTCAGCCTCCTGTGTAGGTAGGATTACAGGCGTGAGCCACCCACACCGGGTTTGAATTTCATTCATTTTATGGAACACCACAACTCTCTTTCTATTTGTCTTATGCAAGGCGAAGATTCATATTAATATGAAAATTCTACAGAGCTACATCTTGCAATCTTGGATATGTGCAATTCTTTGCTTCACGAACATATTGCATTGAAAGCCTCTGTGCCTTTACACTTTGCGCTCTACACCCGGGGTGATTTTTCCCCACATGGAGGGCTGACATACTTGCTGACTATGTAAACTTCTTGATGTCCAAATAGTGTGAATTGTTCTAAGTGTGTGCCCACAACAGTTAGTTCTTCCAATGTCAGAGGCAATCTTAATTGCCATTACTTTTTACTACAATCATCAATTCTAATGGTAGATGACTGGCTTATGCAGCATAAATAAAGGAAAGTCTAAACTTTACCTAAAAAGTATTGTATTATTCATTACCAGAAAAATCCAAGTATGAAGTTAAGGAAGTCAATTGCTGGTCATTTCCTTACCTGGGTGTAACTAAAAGTTAATTTCAATCTTGTTCAATTTCTATAGTGTCTGGGATGATTGAGCCTTGAGAATGAAGAGCAAACTCTATGCTTTGGACTAATGCATCCTTTACTTTAGCATCTAAGATGGTAGAAACGCCGTTATTGTACTTTGTTCTCCTGTTTGACTTTAAGTTTGCAAGATTTGGAAGGCAGTAGTCACTTTGCCAGTGCAGATTATTTAAAATACAAGTGATAAAATCCAGAGTCCTATATCTCCTTCGTAGAGAAGAGCCCATTCATCCACTTGACATGTGGTCAGTTCCACTGAAGAAATATAAACCAAATGTAAATATTCCAAAAAAACAACAGGATAGATCTTATTTTATGCTATAACTCAAATAATATTTAGCCACACAAAGTGCACTAGGACAGACAACGCTACTCTGCTCATAAATATCACCAAGCCAAAGAAGGCATAGCTCTTTGATTCAAAAGACAAAGAAACCCACCTTGTACTTATTCAACAAGCAATTTAATCCTATTGGACATTTTCAGGTTCAAACAATATAAAGAAACTCTATACTTACTTAGAGTTGGTCTATTCAAAAAATTTGTAACACATTGGGGAATATTTTCTTGAGCTATCTTGTTTCTTCTAATCATTGTCCCCCTTCACTGGAGAATTTCCTATTATGTAGCAGCATATGGATGAAACATTTTTTCAGTAATCATGTCTGAACAAAGTAATCATTCTCTCATTAGCCAATTATTTCTTAGAATCATATGGAGCAGGCAGTTTTGCTGACATGATTTACTTCAATAAATCCTGTAGAATCAGATCTTACATATTTTATGTTCAAATAGTTTAATTCAAAGATCACAGTATAGATAACAAAATGTCTTGTTCTTTTTAAAAAATCACTAGCAATAAGTATTTAAGAAAAATCAGTTAGTTGGAATGAGCATTAAGTTTTTGAAAGCGGGGACAGATAAAAGAATGAAAGCACAACATCTGGTTTCATGTAGAAATCCTTAATCTGTACAGTTCCAGGAAGCTTCTTTTTTGGTTGTTGGTCATGGTTCTTTTTTTTTTTTTTTTTTGGTTGTGGGGCTTGAACTCTGGGCCAGGGTGCTATCCCTGCCCTCTTCAGCTCAAGGAAAGTGCTCTACCACATGAGCCACTACGCCACTTCTGGATTTCTGGTGGTTTATTGGAGATAAGAGTCTCATGGAGTTTTCTGCCTGGGCTGGCTTTGAACCACGATCTTCAGATGTCAGCCTCCTGAGTAGCTAGGATTATAGGCGTGAGCCACCAGTGCCTGGCTATCCAAGAAGCTTCTTTACTTCCCTTCTCTCTTATGTAAAAAGTCTATGATTAAGACAGTGTTTCCACTCACCAAAGAGATACAGTAAAAGTTCTGTCTTATACATGCTTCTTGCATGGGTCTGATACAGTGGTTAGCAAAGGTGAATTATCTCAAAATATTAGTGTCTAGGGTTATTCTGGCTACTATAACCAAATTCCATAGACTGGGTAGCTCATGAGCTAAATAAATCTATTTCTTGCCATTCAGAAGTCCAAGAGCAAGGCAAATTTGATGTCTGGTGGGGATCCACTTCTGGGTTTATAACAGCCATTGTGGAAAGAGTGTGATGCATCTTGGGGGCTGAATTATCCCCAAGGATCCCAGAGTTCTCTAGGGTAGAGATCCTGGAAAATGATATGGAACTTACAAAAGCTGAGATGAATGGAGCTCCCTAGACCTTTTAGGGATGCTCTTCAAAGGGACAGTGGAAATCTCTTCTTCTATTTCTGTTTCCTGGCTTGTGATGTGACCACTTACCTCATGTCATATAATATTGTCATCTGTGACCTGCTAAATGACTCGTTTTATTCCAAGGCCCGAGTTGGAGCTAGCAGCTCCTCTGAGCTTTGGTATCCAAGATGGAGATCCCCGGTACTGGTGGGGGGGAGAAGGGGTGGCCATCCCTCCTCTGCTCCCTGAGAAGGAGTGAGGACATCAGACTTCTACTCACGCCGAGTCTTGGTTCCTGGGTCGTCTCTGGTCTGCAAACTGCAGGATGAAGATGTCCAATCCTTGTCGGTTCTTGCTGGTGTTGAGTAGAATCCGCTCCCCAGCTGCTTCTGGCTCCTTCGTCCCAGACTCTCTGTGGCTCAGGTATGGTGCACTGCAGTCGCCCCCGCCACCGCTGCCGCCGCCACGGCAGCTGCTGGCAAGAGCTCAGGGCTATCTCCTTGCCTGGATTTTCCCTCTGTGGCCTAACTCTCTGTCGTGTGATGGCACACTTGGTGTAATTCTCTGGCTTAGGACTGTTCACTGGAACTCTAAAACTGCTTTCTATGCGAGAGCTTGTTTAGACTCCAGCTTTCCTCCGCCAACCTTACTTCATTATTGGTGGGAATGTAAACTTGTTCAACCACTTTGGAAAGCAGTATGGAGGTTCCTCAAAAGACTCCACATCGAGCTTCCCTATGATCCAGCAATCCCACTTTGGGGCATTTACCCAAATGTTTACAAACAAGACCACACTAAAGCTACCAGCACAACTATGTTTATTGCAGCATTATTTACCATAGCTAAGATATGGAACCAACCCAGATGCCCCTCAGTAGATGAATGGATCAAGAAAATGTGGTATATATACACAATGGAATTCTATGCTTCCATCAGAAAAAATGACATTGCCCCATTTGTTAGGAAATGAAAAAACTTGGAAAAAATATATTAAGTGAAGTAAGCCAGGCCCAAAGAAACATAGGTCCCATGGTTTCCCTTATTTGCAATATCTAGTATATGTATGAGTCAAGAAGAAAAGGTCAGATAATGTGATGTTAGGAAAATGAACCCTTAGATATGTATTTTAATGTTTTTTTCTTTCATGCATTTGTTTCTAATGCATTTATAAGATTATCTCTTTGTTGCTTTGTATGTCCCTCCCCCACAGTATAACCCCTGCTTTCACTATATTTGATGTCAGTATAAATTGTGGAGGAGATGGGGAAAAACAAGTCGTTTAAGGATACAGGTGGACCTGTTGCAACAATGAGAAGTACAAGTTGTCATGTTGAAAATGAGCTTTACAATGTTGGTGCAAGGGGGGTGGGGGAGGAAGATTGGGTGGGGGGGTGGGGAGGGAGGCTGGGAAGAGATGTGAAGGGTAAACAAAGGAGGAGGCTGCAATGCTTGATAAGAAATGTATGTATCATCCTGCCCATGTAATTGTAACCCCTCTGTACAGTATGTTCACAAAAAAGAAAAGAAAAGAAAAAAGAAAAAGAAAATATTCTTATCTGCCACACTCCAAAAGCCCCCAACCATTGGGCCCCCAGAACTCAGATGTGAATTTACAAACTGTGAGCTAAATAAACCTTCTTCAATTGCTTCTTTTTAATTACTTCAAGATTTATTTATAGAAACCCAGAGCGAACACACACACACACACACACACACACTTATACACATATACACACACAGAATGAGAGAAAGATAGAGAGAGATTTCTGGAATATCTTTTAGTAAATCCTTGGTATCATTCATTAGAGATGTACCCCATGACCGAACAACATATCAGCATCCCTACCTTCTAATACAATTATTTTAGAGGTTTGGATTAAAATATATGAATTTTGCGGCGATACAAATATTCAGCACAGAGCAATCAATGACTTTTCAAGTTTTACCTGGTATCTCCAAACACTGGGAACATGAAAATGCATTTTCTGATGGTCAATGGTTCATGGAGATAAGGGAAGCTCAATGCCATTTTGTTTTTGTCAGTCATGAGGCCTGAACTCTGGGCCTGGGCACTGTCCCTCAGCTCTTCAGCTCAAGGCTAGCACTTTACCACTTGAGCAACAGCGCCATTTATGGCCTTTTCTGCTTATGTGGTGCTGAGGAATCAAACCCAGGCCCTCATGCATGCAAGGCATGCCACCTTCCCAGCCCCTCAATGCCATTTTATTTTATATATTATACTATATATATACATAGTGTGTATAGTTTATATATAGGGTTCCATCACTTGAAACACATCTCCATTTCAAACATTTTTAAACTGGTTATTTGAAGATCAGAGTCCCATGATACCCTTTGCCTTCCTTGGCTGTGAACCATGATCCTCAGATCTCAGCCTCCTGAGTAGCTAGGATTAAAGGCATGAGCTACCAGTGCCCAGCTCCCTTCCTATTTTGTTGACTTTTATACTCCATCATCTTATGGGTGATTTTTTTTAACTCTATGGGAATTTATTGTGGTTCACTTTGATACACAGGGCTTTCCTGATATCCTGTCTCAATTTTCTTTGTAGAGACTTAGTTTAGTAGTTTCCAACTTTTGTGGGTTCAAACATCAATAAACATGTCATCCAAATTCTGGTTTCCTGTCATAATTCAAGAGCAACAAACATTTTCAGGTGAAATCCTAGCATAATAGAAAACATTCAAGTGAAGAATGCTTGAGAATTAAGACTTGTTAAACCTTTGCTCCAGTTATCAAAATAACATTTAACTCATTACCAAAAACAAAAGATGGAAAGAAAGTTCAGATTCTCATCTCTTTTCTGTAGCTAACTAGTCATAGAAATGAAAGCTTGAACTTTTCTTTCTCTTTGAGCCTCAGTTTCCTGTCCTGTACAACAGGTTCCTCAGCATCAAAATGCTGTGATTTGCAGGATTTGTTATTATGTTACATTGTACATTACAAAATACTGTAAAAAGGTTGACTTAACAACATCAAAGCAGTAAGAACAAAAATGAACCTTCAGTTTAACCTTTGCCTCCTCACAACTGGAAAAGATGTACAAGACCCAATACATGATATAAACATGCAATATTTGCATAATTGTTTAAATTTTCCCTAGGCTGTTTTTGTCCGTTATCTGTGGAGTGATGTTTTATTTCTATAGCTTATGTTTTAAGTTTCTTGTCTGTGATGTTAAACACCACAACCTAACCTCACATTTAAGTCATTAATGACTGTCACCAAAGCTTGACACTGGGTAGATTTGGGATGACAGCTGTCACTGCAGCAGGATGCATTTTTTATAATAGTTTTATGATTCACCCTTTGAGATGAAGATTTGGACACCTGATACCAGCCTGTGATTTTCTCCCTGTAATTTTCAGAATGGGTAGGACCAAATAACAGCCTCCTGGGCTCCTAGGTCTTATGCCAAATGTTCCATAAATGACCATGGTGGGAATTGAAAACCATTCTCGTTTTTTTCAGGCCTATGCAGATCGCTTTCATTTGCTCGAACTAGTTGAGAGTGGGGGTGGAGTGGAATCTGGCTTTTCTTCAAAGTCATGGCAGAGCTGTGGTTTTTCTCTCAAGTTCACCTTCATATTATTTTGGAGGTGTTTACCCACAATTTGTCAGTCCACTCATGCCAATTTTCATGACCAAAATATGGCCTTTAAAAAATAAAAAAAGAGAAAAGGAATCTCTTCAACAGTATGCTAAAGGTGCCATGTTATTAAAATATAGAATACCCTTTAGAATATTCTACTTGAAGACACAATTTAAATGCTAGTGAAGGATGTGAGCAATGTTGTGTGTATCTCTATCTATCTATGTATCTAAGTATCTATCTATATCTTAATATTGACACAGCTGAATACCTGTATTCAGAACCATAAAGGTGAACCACAAAGCTCCTTCCTTGCTTTTTGTTTTGACACAACTTTGGCTTTGATAAGCCATTCACTTAATTGGGTTTCTGAGTATTCTGAATATTCTTTCTGTTTCAAACCAGACTCAATGTCTCCTTTCTCCTTATTAGACACCATCATGCAGAACCTTACTTCTCCTTTACAACTTTGAAAATATTCTGGTGCATGCTAGATGGTAGAAACTGATTAAGGAAGATGCTTTAGCAGGTCCCATCATTCATATCCCAGAAATATTTAGTACTTTACTGGGATCTGAGATGATAAACTTCATAGGCAATGTAATATAGAAATAGGCTGCTGTTGCATAAAAAGCGTGTTTTTTAAAATTGCTGTCCCCCAAACTTTTATTTTGGAGGCAGTTTAAAAAGTAAACAAACCATACAACTTTAAGGTTTTAATTTTTATTTAATTTTTAATTATTTTAAAGATGACATACAGAGGGGTTACACTTATATAAGTCAAGGTAAAGAGTACATTTCTTGTTAGACAATGTCATCTTTTTCCTCATTTTTCTCCCAGTTTTTCCTTCCCAATCTCACTTATAAGTTATTTGGTTCATTTTCAACATAGTATTCGGTGAGTATCTTTGCTGAATTTTTCACCCCCTTTGAGGTGAGCAAATTCGTGGTTTTGTGTGCAGACTTAAAATTATAGTTTGCATCACAGGTAGAAGCAATGTAATCACTCTAAAGTGATGTCTCCATTATTTTCTTGACTAAAAGTCAAGGATGGATAGAAGGTTCCAAAATCCCCATAGAAACACATGTTAATACATATCAACTAACTGGAAGAAGTATAGTAAGGTTTTCTAAGCAAAACAAAACAAAATATAGCACACACATATGAGTGATTATTCAGCAAGAAAGATGAATTAATTCATACTCTATGGAAAATCACGGGGCAAATTTAATCAGTTGTATACATGTATAATTATATCAAAATGAACCTCTCTGTTCAGTTAATTTACAGTAATAAAAGGTTAAAAAATAAAAAATTAAACTAGCCAGTGTTATTTTAGGAAGAAGTAAGGGAAAGTTTAGGCAAGCTGGATGCAGTGGAAACTAGTTTACCTGGTATTTGGGGGGAAAATAGAGCTTAAGAATGCTTGTGAGGAGCAAGTCTATAAACTTGAGAATAAAATAAAATATAAAATTAAGGAAAAGTAGAGTGAATTGCTAAATGTCAAGTGTCTTATACCCAAAATCTTGGTATAGATTTTAGGGTTTGGGCAATTTTGAAATATTTGTCTATATACATCATTGGACATTTCAGGGATCAGAACCCAAATTGAAACAGAAAACTCACTTGTGTTTCATATACTCTTATAGTTATGGCTGAAAGTTAATATTGTTAGTGTGTCTGCATTTTCCATTTGGTCATCAGGTGTGAACATTTCCATTTATGATGTTTTGTTGATGCTGAGATGTTTCTAAATTTTAGACATGTGGGTTACAGCTGTGTCAACCTGCAGTAAGGATATCACCATGGCCTCTGTACAATATTTTGCCAACTTAAGGAAAGGACAGCCCCCAAATCAGAATCCACAAGTACCACTTTGTCTACTTAGTGCTCTTCAGTTGAAAATTTAAGAATTATTGCAAATACCCAAAATATTCCCAAATTTTTAACAGCTCCTTTACTAAAGGTGTGTTAAAATGTGGAATGTTAGAGGATAATTGATAACCCTACTTGGGAAAATATAATTAGAGGTAATACAATAGAAAATGACTTTTCTTTTAGAAATGTAAGACATTTGTGAACTTTAGAATTAATAAGCCTATTAATTTGTGGTGTAAAATCATAAACCACAGAGACATTGGATGGTTTCTTTTAGGGTCCTACAAAGGATGCTAAATTTCAACCAGAAGTTATCAAGTATTCCTTCTTAGGAAGGTAATGGGATGGACAGGTATGTCAGCCATCACAGAGAGCTGCATAACAAAGACAGTCCCAAGGATGTGCCATGAGCCTCAGTGGAGACAAGCAAGCACAGGGTGGTGGTTGGGATAGTGATTGACTAGACAGAGCTATTTTGCTTCAGTAAAGAGCCTGGACATTTGGCAGCAAGGACATTGTTTCAGAAATAGCATATTCGGTAATATCCCATCTAAAATTCAGGTAGATTCTGTAACCAAATGCAAATCAGGCAAATACCTCAGTTATAAACTTCAAAATATAATGTTTATAACCAATTCCTTTTTGACTAAAATGTATTTCCCCAAATAAGATATGCAGAGAATTTAAGTGAGACAAGAACAAGAAAAAACGATTTATTTATTTAAAGTATCAATCTTCAGAATATGTGACAATCAAAAGGAAGTATTTCTAAGGCAGTGAATTCATGTCTTTAAAAAGAAATCTTTTGAATAGATATTCTCTTTCTCCATCACTATATGTGTTATATGTATATGTATATATCCATATTTGTAGGATTATTTATTAACACAGCAAAACATCTATAGATAGATATAGATTTTAGATATAGAAATTTGATGGCTACAAAATTTTCATATATGTATAGGTACATTCATATACATTATGCATGTTTATACACATTAAAGAGAAATTAATAAATATGTATACTTTCATACATATATACAGATGCACATGTGTATGCATATGTATATATATACATATATAGAAAGAGTAGGATGCATATCTTAATCATATATATGTGTATACAGACATGCTTATATACACACATGTATTAGAGCGTTATTAAATTAAAACAAGCGCTTCATCTGAAGCCAAAACTACTTAAGCAGACTACAAGCTTAATGAACAGATTAAAGGTTAAGATATAGAAGATATAGATAATTAAATATATTTTGTTTAAATAGATTTCTCCCTTGGCATTTTCTCTAATACTTGAAATTTAACTTTTACTTATGTCATTTAAGTAAAAGAAAATTAGGAATAGTTCTTACTTTCATATTTCCCAATTCCTCAGTCAATCACACTTATGGCATCATTTTATCCAACTGGCAAAATCTTCTTCTCATCTCTACACAGTCATTTTTTTCCTTTCACTTTTTTTGTGAAAAATAAATGAAAGAATACATTTAATTCTTAAGATTGCACCACTTGGTCAATAAATTACCTGTCCCTGTATTTCAACATTCTCTTGTCTCCTTACTGACCCCTTGTCCCTTCATTCTTTGAAAAATGTTCTGATGTTTACCTAAACTTTTCTACAATCTTCCTTTCATTTTTCACCTTTGCTTTTGGTATATATTTTTTACACTTGAATTCCTTCTATAATCCCTTCAGTTACTTCCTCATGTAGTGTTTCATATTTCCTATATTCCTCGCTCTTACCTTGATTACTTTCTGTACCTTCTTGTTTATCCCTCTTGATCTTTGTTCACTCTTGGTGTATTTATTGGGAGATGACATTGCAAACCCTTGGGCATACATTAATTTGTCACTGAATATTTTCCATTTCCCCTTTCTGGCCTTTGTAGGATCCCATTACTTTATCTCATTGGATTGCCTCTACCTCTTATCACACTTTTTGCAAAAAATGTGCCCTTCTGAAATCTAGTATTTTTTTTATTACCCAAGATTTGGATCCAAAAGTAGCATCATTTATGTGGTCAGAATGACAATTTCATAGCTTGCTATTTCTGTGAATAACATGAAACTTGGCATGGAGTACAATTTTTTTCCGGTGAATTTTCAACAGACAGAAATTTAGATTACGCTATTTAAACAAACTTAGTTTCACCTGCCAATAGAGGAAATGTGTTGAGCAGGTTCGTCACCCTTATGTAAGAGAACATGCTTTCAATTTGACCCATGCACTTAAGCGGTAGGTTTATTTCCAAATTCACAGGAAACAGGCTTCCTTCTGCCCTGAATGGCTTCCTGTTCACCATCAGCTGTTGCTTTTCTACATTATTTTCCCCACATTTATTTTGAGTGGCTGAACTTGATGTACATCACTTAAGTAATTTTAAGAGCAGTTGAAAATTTGCCAGTAATCAAAAACATTTTTATTCCTGCATTCATACATTGATCACTTTGCATAAAAATGGGAATTTGATTGTTAGAGAGACTGTTTTCCAGAAATAGTAAAGCATATCTGCTTCATTTCTTACTCCTGACCTCCTAGCATGTTCCTATTTATTCCTGGTGCAATTAAATTCCTCCTATTTTCCTCAAAGTAAGCTCATAGAATGCAGTTTTTATCAATGAAAGTAAGTTGTGAGTTATTTTTTCTTCTTTCTTCTTTGTTTCAACTCCAGGTGTAAATGATCTTTCTAATAGTACATATGAAAAAAACCGCACTTTTCCTGTAGTTAAGTGTGTGTAATCCCATACACATTCCATCAGACACCAGTGCTTTCCTTTTGAGAAAATGTTCTTTGCCATCTGACCACCAATCAATGATAAATAGTTTGACATTTTAGTTTGAAAACCAAGAATAAATTGACCACTAAATTTTCTTTCTTTTTCTTTTCTGTTTTTTTTGGGGGGGCAGGGGAGTGTGGGCAAAGGAGAGTGTAATCAGTATTCCATGTTTATAAATCTCAGAGTTGGAGTGTAAAGGGAAAGAGTCATGTTGGAACCAGGCAAGCCTGGTCTGGGTCTGACTAGCACACAAATCTTCAGAAAACATATCCCACTACTCAGAATCCACGTGCTTATGTGGATGTAGGTGCACTGCAAATTTCCTGAGGTATTGGCAGGATAGATGGAAAACATGACTATTTGGAGAAATGGGTGCAACATGAACATCACTGAGTAAACATTGGGTTATTTGTTGCAGAAATATATATGAGAATTGAGAGATGATTTGTGTGGTTATTAAGGTGTTTCACATAACTTATTCTATGTGACCTACTAAAAATCCTTTGAGTTAGATAGCAAAAAGTATTTATAATTCTGATTTTATATCAGTGAAAGATACTTTGTATCTTAATATAGCCATAAATTTAACATTTTAGGGCTTTGAATAACTCGGGGACTAAAGTAAAAAAGAGAAATTGGTGTTAGTGACTTTGAACTTTATAACATTGAGCTATCCAACATTAGTAATACACCATTGTGAACTATATTTTGATATGAGGCCCTTGTCTGATGAATAGCTAGTAAAAATCTCCCAATCTTTGGGCTTTCTATTTATCTTGCTAGCTCTGATCTTTGCCATGCAGAGACTCTGGGATTTAATGCAATTCCATTTATCCAGCCTTTCTTTGAGTTGTTGTATTTCTGGTTTTTTATTGAGAAAGTTTCGACCTGTGCAAAGGAGCCCTAGTGTTCCCCCTATTCCTTCCTGTAATATTTTTAGGGTATGTGTTGGTTTCTTTTTTTTCATTGTTACAGGTAATTTTTTTCCCAATGTGTCACAATAATACAGAACAATAACAATGAAAGTAATAACAATATTTATTCTTGTAAGATGCTTATTGAGTACATATCTTAGGGTTCATTTCCCTAACATCACCTTATCTGACCTTTTCTGCTTGACTCAGACATATACTAGATATTGCAAATAAGGGAAACCATGGGATCTATGTTTCTTTGAGTCTGGCTTACTTCACTTAATACAATTTTTTCCAAGTCTTTCCATTTCCTAACAAATGGGGCAATGCCATTCTTTCTGATAGAGGCATAGAATTCCATTGTGTATATATACCACATTTTCTTGATCCGTTCATCTACTGAGGGGCATCTGGGTTGGTTCCATATCTTAGCTATGGTAAATAATGCTGCAATAAACCTAGTCGTGCCTGGTAGCTTTAGTGTGGTCTTGTTTGTAAACATTTGGGTAAATGCCCAAAAGTGGTCATAGGGGAGATCTATGTGGAGGCTTTTGAGGAACCTCCATACTACTTTCCAAAGTGGTTAAACAAGTTTACACTCCCACTAACAATGCAGTAAGGTTCCTCAAATGTTTTATTTTCTTTCATGCGATCGTTTCTTTGTTGCTTTATATATCCCTCCCCCACAGTATAACCCCTGCTTTCACTGTATTTGATGTCGGTATAATTTGTGGAGGGGAAGGGAAAAAACAAATCATTTAAATAGGGATACAGGTGGACCCATTGCAACAATGAGATGTACAAGTCCTATGTCGAAAACGAACTTTTCAACTTTGGTGTGGAGGGTGGGGGGGGTGGGGAGGAGCGGGGAGGATTGATTGGGGGGGAATGGAGGATGGGAAGGGATGGGAAGGGGAAACAAAGGAGGAGGCTACAATGTTTGAAAAGAAATGTACTCATTATCTTGCCCATGTAATTGTAACACCTCTGCACAGTATTTTCACAATAAAAAAAGATGCTTATTGAAACTTTCATATTTGTTCTAAGTATTATTTATTTAAGGATATCTGTTTTTTAATTGAGTTCTTTGTTCCATTTTGGGTTCATTCTGGTGCAGGATAATATGCAAGTATCTAACTTCAATTTTCTACATATTTATACCCAATTCGGTCAGCAAAATTTGTACAAGAGGCTGTCTTATTACATACTGTTATTTGTGGGGGTTTTTTGGTTTGTTTTTGACTCCCTTAAGGAAGATTAGGCAGCCATAGGTCTGTGGGTTCATTTCTGGATCTTCAATTCTATTTCATTGGCTCTCAGGCATGTTCATGTTCCAGTACTAAGCTGTTTTTATAACTGCGGCTTTATAATAAAGTCAAACTACAATTTTAGTGGGTGGTGGTGTCTCACATTTGTACTCCCAGCTACTCAGGAAGTTGAGAGCTCAGAATCATGGTTCAAACCAGCCCAGGCAGGAAAGCTGGTGAGACTATTATCTACAACTAACTACCCCCAAACTGGAAGTAGAGCTGTGACTCAAAGTGCTAAACCATGAGCCTTGAGCAGAAAAGCTCAGCAACAGCACCCAGGCTCTGAGTTTAAGCCTCACACCTGACAAAAACAATCATACTTTCTTAAATGACTACTGAATTATGTTTATATTTTACTACTATATTATGCTCTTATTTCATATTTTATAATAGGTAATAATTTGTACATCTTTTTTGTGTCTTCTTTTGTAAACTATTTCATCATAACTTTTGCCCATATTTTAGTGGTCTGATTATTACTTTACCATTAAGTTTTGAGAGTTCTTTACATATTCTAGGTATAGGTTTTTCATCAGAGATATGATTTGAAAATTCTTTCTCCAAGATTATAATTTTTATTTTATTTCTTTTGACAGACTCATAGAAAAAAGTTTTACATCATTATAGTTAAAATTATTATTCTTTTGTACTTGATTGTCATGTCTAGGAAATCTCTGCCCAAATATAGGAACAGAACATTTCATCTTTTTGCCCATATCTATAATGTATTTCAGATTAATATTATATTACACATGAGATTTAGATTGTTTCCCTTTTTCATTTTTTTAGTATATATTTTTATTGTAAAGATACTGTACAAAAGGGTTACAGTTACATGAGTAAGGTAATCAGTACATTTCCTATTGAGCATTGTTACCTACTCCTTTGTTTTCCCCCTACCATCCCTTCCCTCCCCACCTCTCAAATCTCTCTCCCCACCAAAGTTGTAAAGATCATTTTTAACATAATGTCTTGTACATCTCATTGTTACAATGGGTCAACCTGTATCCTTATTTCATCATTTTCTTATTTCCCTTCTTCTCCCAAAATTAGAAAAATGTATATACAAGATACAGGGCACCAGAATATAATACAGTGAAGACAGAGGTTATATGGTGGGGGAAGAACATAAAAAGAAACAAAAAAATCACATAATACATTAAAAACAACAACAACCAAGAAAAACCTCTGTGTCCCTACCTTGGAGTTCATTTTGTTTAGCATCATTTTATATGGTCATAAATACAAAGCTTTTGACCTTTTCTGCTCATCTAATAAGATTATCTTAGACATATACTAATTATTGCAAGTGAGAGAAACCATGTAATCTATATTTCTTTGGGTCTGGTTGATTTCATTTAATATGATTTTTTCCAAGACTTTCCATTTCCTAACAAATGCGGTGATGTCATTCTCTCTTATGGAGGCATAGAATTCCATTATATATACATATATATATTTTTTTTTCTTGATCCATTCATCTACTGAGGGGCATCCATATCTTAGTTATGGTAAATAATGCTGTGATAAACATAGTTGTGCAGGTAGCTTTATATATCTTTGTGTTCATTTGGGTAAATGCCCAAAAGTGGGATCGCTGGGCCATAGGAGAGCTCTATGTGGAGTCTTTTGAGGAACCTCCACACTACTTTCCAAAGTTGTTGAACAAGTTTACACTCCCATCAACAATGCAGTAGAGTTCTCTTTTGGCCACATCACCTCCAGAATCTGTTGTTATTAGATTTCTTGATTATAGCCATTCTAACTGGAGTGAGGTGGAATCTCAACATTGTTTTGATTTGCATTTCTTTTATGGCTAGAGAAGTTGAGCATTTCTTCATGTGTATATTGGCCATTCATATTTCCTCTTCAGAAAAGTTTCTCTTTAAATTTTTAGCCAATTTATTAATCGGGAAGTTATTGCTTTAAAGATTTGCTGTTGGGGGATTTAATTTTTTGAGTTCTAAGTATATTTTAGATATGAGACCCTTGTCCATTGTATGGCTAGTGAAGATCTTCTCCCAATCCATGGGCTTTCTATTGCTCTTGCTAGCTATGTCCTTTGCCATTCAGAAGCTCTGCGGTTTCATGCAATCCCATCTGTCCAACCTTTCTTGATTGTTGTGTTTCTGAGTCTTTATTAAGAACATTTTGCCCTGTGCCAAAGAGCCCTAGAGTTTCTCCTATTCCTTCCTTTAATGTTTTCAGGCTGTCTTCTTTGACTTCAAGGTTTTTGATCCATTTGGAATTGATTCTGGTGCAATATGATATATAAGGATCTAGCTTTTGTTTTCTACAGGTGTTTAACAAATTTTGCCAGCACCATTTACTGAAGAGGTTATGTTTCTTCTATTCTACTTTTTTAGCTCCCTTATTGAAGATTAGGTGGCTATAGGTCTGTGGGTTTATTTCTGGGTCTTCAGTTCTATTCCATTGGTCCTCAGGTCTATTCTTGTGTCAGTACAAAGCTGTTTTGATTACTATGGCCTTATCAATACCAAATATTTTTATGACTACTCTATGAAACATTTCTTAGAAAGTTTAGGATAACCTTTTCTATTTGTACAAAATCATTGTTCTGAAAATATAGTAGAAATTGCATTAAGTCTGAACATTGATTTAAAATGGTTACTAAATGGAGTCTTCTAATTTATAACCACATCATAGATTCCTACCGATTTATTCTCCTTTGATTTCTTTCAACAGTATTTTTCTTTTCTTTTTTTTATCAGTTGAATGCACCTGGGTATTTCAGGTTTGGGGAAATTATAACTAGTGTTGTAATTTTAAATTATTCCTATGTTTTTATGGTTATTATAATTATAACCCAAATTTTTGCATCTTGATCTTCTGTCTGGTTACTATACTGAATTCAATGATAGAAAAGTTTTTAATATTTCATCAGATATTCCATGAAATGCTAATATTACTTATAATAGCAGTAATTTTATTTGTACCTTTCTTATCTGCTACCATTTTTTTGCTTTTGCCTACTCATAGTGAGTATAAATTCAAGTACTAGATTGAATAAGATGATGAAACTTCTTGTCTTCTTTTTACCTAATCCTGGGGAAAAGTATTACATTTTAAATTGAAAGTGACTGATAGCAGTTGGATATTTTTAATGCAAAATGATCAAATCCTCTTCCTTGTAGTGTTTTGAGTTTTTTTATGAATGGTTTCTGAATTTTGACAAATATGTTCACTGCACCAAGTGATGCTCTCATTCTTTCCTAGTATCTCTTGTTCCTGTGCTTATATGAATTGTTTTTTTTTATCATTCCACATCAGCCTTGTATATATGAAACTAAACTGATTTGTTCATGGTACACCAACTTTTGTATATCATTGAATTCTATCTGCTAGTATTCAGTTAAGAGTTGCTACAGGTATAAGGAATCTGATTATCTAGTATTCAGTTAAGAGTTACTGCAGGTATAAGGAATCTGATTATCTATGTGATTCTTATATCAAAGATCATAGAAGGTGTTGGGAAGTACTTCCATGTATCCCATTTTCTGGAAGAGATCATATGGTGTATTGATTTTTCTTAACTGTTGGATAGAATCCTTGCAAGAAACTACTTATATGTATTCAAATGTTTTTTTCTTTCAGGTGATTGTTTCTAACACATTTATAAGATTATTTCTTTGTTGCTTTGTATGTCCCTCTCCCATGGTATAACCCCTGCTTTCACTGTATTTGAGGTTGGTATAATTTGTGGAGGGGAATGGAAAGAACAAATCGTTTAAATAGGGATACAGGTGGATCCATTGCAACAATGAGATGTACAAGTCATTATGTGGAAAAACAAACTTTACAACTTTGGTGGGGGGGAGGAGGATTTGGCAGGGGGAGGATGGGAAGGGATGGGAAGGGGAAACAAAGGAGGAGGCTACAATGCTTGATAAAAAATGTACTCATTATCTTGCCCATGTAATTGTAACCCCTCTGTACAGTATTTTCACAATAAAAAAATTAAAAAAAAGAAACTACTTGAATCTGAAGATTTGAGAGGGCATATGAAAAAATTATAAATTAAGTTTCTCAACTATTTAACATGATTAAAAAGCATGCATATTTCATATCAAATAAATTCACACCATTTGCAGTTTTCATAAATATGGCCCATTTTTTCAAATTCATAAATATATATCTATTCATATGTGCTTGTATATTATGTCCTCTGCCTTTAACAATATCTAATTCCTTCTTTATGTCAGTGATTTATGTCTTCTATTTTATCCTGTGATAGAAATTTCGCCCATTTTTTCATTTTTTTTCTTGGTCAAACTGGTTTTTGAACTCATGGACTTGAGCCGAGGAAACCAGTAAAGAAGCCACATACTCAGCACTGATTTTTCTGTGTAATATGAGCTTTCATTTAGTTGAATTTTCTGCTTTCCCTATTTCATCTATTTCATTTTATTCTTTAATTTAAACCTTGAGTTGTCTTGGATTATAGTTTTTATGTCTTCACCAAGTATGGGAAGTCTTCTTCAAATGTGTTTAGCATTGTCCTGTCTTATCGTCATTCCTGGTCTTAAGTGAAAAGAATAGTAAATCTTTTGTTGCAGCCTTATGTTCTGCTGAGTTCTGCTTCTCCTATTATTGACACTATCCATTGAGAATTGTTTTTGTTAATTGTGGTGTTAAAAATGTTAATTTTAAACCTGGTACTGGTGGATTTCACCTGTAATCATATCTATTCAGGGGCCTCACATTTGAGGAATGCAGTTCAGATCCAGCCTGAACAGGAAAGTCTGCGGGCCTCTTATCTTCAATTAACCCTCTAAAAGCTAGAAATAGAGATGCAACTCAGGTGGTAGCTAGCCTTGTACACAAAGATCAGGGATAGCAAATGGGGGGAGGGAAGGAGTATGGGAAGGGATGGGAAGGGGAAACAAAGAGGAGGCTACAATGCTTGATAAGAAATGTACTCGTTATGGTGCCCATGTAATTGTAAATCCTCTGTATGGTATTCTCACAATAAAAAATAAATAAATAAATAAATGAACAAAGATCAGGGACAGGCCCCAAGCCTTGACTGAATTCAAGCCCCAGGATTGCCACCATAAAAACCTCCCAGTTCTAACACTTTGATTTGATTTATCCTTTTATCTTCTGTTTATTTGTCTACTTCTTCAGCTTCATTTTGGAGACTTTCATTATCATTTTTCATGATGACTCTATTTAGTCATTGTCAATAATTGTGGTATACATGCACTTTCATGTGAGCATCTATTCACTGTCAAGATCTACCTGGTTCTTGATATCAGTTTTGGTTTTTATTTTTAATGAGACTCTTACTTTGTAAGTTTTACATTATGAACTTACTCACTGTGTCTTGGGTTTCAAGTAGGCTTGTTGTGGTACTGATCAGTAGGTGTGTGGGAAGCACATGGGCAGGAAGTGATTTTATTGGCAGGTTGTACATCATTTATCTACTTAGTACTTGGTTTGGGATGGGAGGACTTGTCATTACTCTTGTGTGGCATGGGTTTAATTATTCACTGGGCATTTGCTGACTTCATGCATTAGAGTGTGGTTGGATGAATGGGACAGGATGTTAGATTTCCACAACTTTGCTCTATCAGATATTGGAAGACCACACCTGTAGGAAGTGGGTGAAGCCCAACCACCATTCTGAGATTTCTGCAATCACAGGGGTGGGGAATGAGGGAAATGCTGAGTATTTATTATACCTGGTAGGAATGAAAGATTCAGCTTCTAAGTTGGCCTTCTCTGGCACCACTTGCCAGTGTGTTGAGATTCAGGTTTCACCCAGGCAGATGTTCATTTTCACTCACTTTGAATACTTTAGCACACATCCCTTACTTAAATTTTTCATTGATTTTGTTTTATTTCTCATGTCCTAATAGCAATCACTCTCTCTGTGCCAAATAGTGCACATGTCCACATTCTTTTATATTTGCTTGTGATCCCTGATGTCTTCATTTAGAATTTCTATCGTTTGGAGATATTTTCTCTTGTCAGATTTTTCTTTGGCCCTTCATCCTTTGAATTGTCTCAAAAGATAGGAAATATGTGATATCTGCTTCCCTGACTAATATTATTTCTTTCCTGTCCACCCATCTGTTTATTTTGTACAGGCTTTTGTATAGACTTGGGACATATGCCTTCTAAAGATGTGCATGAATAACAAGCACCAAATGGGAATGAAATCAAGGCTGGTCTTAGAGTCTGATCATAATGATTCACCCATTTACTTATGTGAGCCTTCTCTACAATACAATACAATAAATGATTTTTCCTCCATTTTGCCAAAATCTTTCTCCAGAATGTAGGAATTCCTTAAAATTTAAATATTTACTTAAAGATACTTAAGTATAAAACAGTGAGAGCTTTTACATGAAAAAAATCTAACAGTGTTATAAATATATTTTAATCTTTAAATTTGTATCATAAAATGGTTTTTAACTATGCAAACACATTACTTTGTATGTGTGTGTGTTTTAATTATTTGGAAGTTCTGGGCATCAAAACCAGAACTTTATGCACATCCTTTACCACCTAAGCTATACCACTACTTATGGCTAAAATTTTTATTTCTGTCTCCTAAAACACTCTCTCTTTCCTTTCTCTTTTTCTCTTCAAATACACACACATATAAAATATATATGAAAACAGGATAATGGGATATATTGTAGCATAACTTAGTATATGTCATATGTTACATATTATGTATATGTTATAATATAAAACATAAATATACAATAACATTAAATGTAACAAATATGCACATATTAAAATATCTTATTTTCCTTGTAAGCCTGAGCTTAATTGAAAACATTTTTTTTCTTTTACTCTTATGTCGCAGTACTCTACAAATAAGATAATTGTTAAATGCTTTTACAATAACATGTATGTTTTGCGAGGAGAGAATGCAAATCTAGAGATAGTTTTTCTGTAATAATCAAATGCTAATATTCTTGAATTGTATTGTGGTAATTTTACCAAATAAGAAATAACTGTACAATCGGGATACTCAGAATTCCTCAGAAGGAAATATATAAGTTAGTAATATCAAAAGAATAGCAAGTTTATTTTAAAAATTTGATGGATTATCTCCCAATTTATGAAGATTTATAAAGTGACAGAACTCAGAACTCATCTTTTCCAAAGGAGAGCATAATAATCTTAAAGCAAGATGAAAATGAAATTCTTCCCTTTCAGTTTAATTAAGTAGTATTTATATCTTATCAGAAGACTCTTTCCATGTCTGGACTGCAAATTGAGAAGGTTCTTCAGTTGTTGATCAAAATGAGGCAAACCAACCAAAAGCCAGGATTTGTCACCACTCTGTCTGGAGCCATCTTGACCAGGGTTGATGATTGTGGTCTAAAAGCACAATTTATGTCAACTCTTAAGTTTTACCTTACATTGAAATGTAATGGTAAGACATATAATGTTAGATTGACACAAGACCACTGAGTAACAGAAAGTTCATCAGAAAAAGAAGAACAAGTAATGTTGTTAATGTTTAATGGATATTCCAACAGAGATTTGTACATTTTTTATACTATAGCAAAGAAAACATGGAGAAATTTCTGTTGGATAATCTTCATTAATATGTTTTGAGTAGACATGATGTGTAACAACAATTCCAAGGTTATGAAGGCCAACTGGTGATTAGATAAGGCCACAATCATCAAGTCTCCATGTACTAAAAATACCAACAAGAATTCCTACCTTGTAACCTTCTGTTTACTTTCCACTTCATTCATTCACTTGCAATTCTGGTGCCCAAGTACCTATACTATGCACAATGGTTCATCTTCAATGAACCCCGTATTCTCTTATATATTCCTTTGCTGTTTTTTCACTGAATTACTAATTTTGTATCAATGGAGGGTCACTAGCAAAGTATTCCTTAGAGGGTATAAAGCTATTAAAATCTTCAAAGCTATTAAAATCTTTCAAGCTACTCTACATTTTATCACTTATTTTGATGACCCAATATTTTAATTTGGGGGTCTCAAGGGTCTTTCCTATCTCTACTTCACTATATGGACATTTGCTTTTCTTCTATGACTAGAAAAGATGATATTTGATGCCATTAAATGAGTAATTTAGAAATCAGTTGATAAATAATTACTAAAATTAAGGGCAGAAACTGTCTTATAAATACCTGTGCATATTCAATCAATGTCCAAAGTAGGAAAATTTGGAGGGTTTTGTTTTGTTTTATTGACTCATTTTAACAAAGTTTCTAGGAACAAACAGTGACACGAAGTTGTAAATAATGCTTTTAGAAACATACAACTTTGGTTACTTCTTCAGGAATAGTGAGTCACACCTCTTCCTCCTTATCTGGAGATGTTACAAAGGAATGCATAAAGGTATACAACCCCAGAGACCCTGAAGTTTCACAGAATTCTGACAATGCTGTTGACCAACACAGCTTTTGAAAACTTGACTTAGATTTGTGTTGCTTGATCCCACTTTCTGAGGTGTTGGAAATGTTTTTCCCCTGCTCTAGAGAATGGAATAGCCATTTCTTCACGTGGCTATTGAGGACATTAACTCTTTATAGTATAGATGAAAAAAACTAAACCTTTCAGATCAAACTTATTGAACTTAGATAGAAATGTAAATAGTCATTAATGATAAATGGTTACCATGTTAGACAGGGCAGATTGAGACAATGCTGAGATTTAAAAGAGAAACAGGAAATTTGAATTATCCATTAGAAAGAATGATATTGAATCATTTTCAAAGCAATGGAAGAACCTAGAAAAATTGTTAAAGTGACATAAGTCATGCCCAGAGAGAGAAAGTTTTCATGTTTTCTATCATATGTAAAAGCTAAAATTAGTATATTAATTATGCATATAAATACTGTGTTTAGTATACAATTATACATAGATATATTAACTAAAATATGGTGGATTCAGGTGAATTCAAATAGGGTAACTCCTTAGAAAAACAAAATCATTGTTCAACAGAATAAGCATCAGGAAATGGATACTTGAAAAGAATGAGGTGGATCAAGGGGAAGAGAAGTAGATGATTGAAGAGAAGAATGCAGTCAAAAATTCTGTGTACATGTTACAAAATTGAAAAAATGAGCAAAGAGGTGGGTCAGGAGGGTTAGGTGAGGATGTTGAAAGAAGTGACACTGATAAAGACTCACTGTATTCATAAACTGCTTTGTTAAATAACAATTCCTTTGTACAAGTACGTAAACATAATAAAAACACTAAATAAAAGCAATTTTTGTTTTCTTAAAATGTAAAGCCCAGTGTTCGATATATAGACGTCATTGTATCAACTATTACTCCCCCTCTTTTTTTCCTTTTATTATATTGCATTTTCACAGTAAAAACAAGTTATTATATAAGACACTAAAGCAATATTTACACTTCCTGAAGGGTTTTAGCATGATAATAAAGCATGCAATAACAAAAACTTGTGAGGCAGTTGTAATAGATTCTTTTGATAGTTCTGTGTGTGACTAACAAGGTATTAGATAAAAGGTATTACTTTTTTCTTTCCCCTCCAAATGGAAAATTAATATCACCACCTTCTTCCTATTTAGTATTGGGATGTTATTGAATAGAACCATATGAAATTGTAACTTTTATAGTTTAAACTTGATTACAATCATTTATTGGCAATTTCCATTAGTTGAGCTGGTTAATGAGAAAAAATATATGCAGGTACAAAAAAATGGGCAGGTTCTATTTTAAAGGATAACTATCCTCCAAATTTTTAAACATGTTATTACTGGAAAATATTTTGGGTATAATAAACCAAATTTAAAGTGTCTATACAAGTTTGCATACCTCTGTGTAACATCTACTCAAAGACACTGGACAATATTGTATATACACTACATACCATATGCATTTTATATGCATGCAATGGATTCCTTTATACTGTAAAATAGACCATACCCATACTCACTCTGAAAGTATTTTACCTGAGACAGTCTAACTTTTCACTGTGAATGTATAGCTTATATTTGTTCAGAGTTTCAAAAGTATCTTTTAGTTAGAAATGTTTCAGGAGCCAATTGTATTCATACAATTCCCTAACCATCACTGCTTCCCTTGGAAGACAGGTGACAGAACAGTCATTATTAGGTCGATTATCCTCCTATGGAAACGATCTCATGATCCTGAAGTTTAACACCAATAATGCTTACTTCCAATGACATTAATGTATGTATTATAAATATATACACAGATATTTATATATACATATGTGTATATATTTATACATAAAATTGCTTACGTATAATTTTATTTATACATATACATATTTATATGCATGTATGAGTTGTCTTTCACTTATATAAGGAGATATACAAGAATGTATGTATGGATACATATTCATGTATTTAGTCTCTATATATACATCACATATATGTGTATATGTGTCTGTATATATGTATTATATATAAATGTGTGTGCATATGTCTATACAAGTTGAATATGTGCACATATATGTACACACACATATATATGGATTATATATATATATATATATGGATGACAAATGACAGGATATAACAAGGAAAAGTAGAGAAATTGATATGGAAAAAAGATGTATTTTTCACGTTCCAGTTCCTTGTAGATTCCTTTTCCCCTATGTTGGTCAGTAGGAGACCCAAGGCATATCAACCAAGGAGCATTTATAGTGGGAAAATAAAAAGTAACATGACTGACCTGAAGCCATTTACCTGGGAAATGTCTCTGGGTTGCTGCTGAGAATGCAGGAAGGTATTTTAGAGGAAAAAGAAAACACTAATAAAAGAAAGTGATAGTACCCCCAGGAACGTGAGGAGGAGGCAAAGGCAGATTTGAAGCACTGTGGGGGCTCCTCAGGCAGGCAGTGCCCATGAGCTGCACCCCCACTGATTGCACATATCTGCAGGCTAAATCCTGGGCTCAGCCTTCATGTGGCCAATGAAAATTGACATTTCCCATATCCCAAGGTTAGCTTAACAGTAATTAAAGCATCACATTGCACACGATTCCTTCCATTATAATTTAAGTGGATTTTATGCTATTTTTAAAAACCATTCTAGTTCCCACTGTGAATAATGAATACAAATAAAGTTGAATGTCAGACCTAGAATACAAATCAAATAACAAAACCTAAAAGTGTCCCCAACATTTGCTCCCACAATCCCCATATCTCTAGTGCTTTGCTGCTGTCCTGACTCTCAGACAGAGTTGTTTTGCTTTGTTTTTGATGTCAGGACACCTCAGTGGGCCACTTGTACTCCATTAAGAATGATGGGGTACCTCACACTCTGAGACATGTTTCTGGCTGCCTTGTGTTTTGAGAAATTCATTCATCTTTCTAAGGAGCTATATTAGACAGTGCCAAGAGGATTTCTGGAAAGGAGATAGACAGTTACGCCTACTCAGAAATCACAAGGTCTTTCAGACATGATAATTGTTAGTTTTACCACTGAAGGAATAGGGATCTTGCTTGGTTCATTTTCTACACCTTTCGTCAATGCCTTGCCTCTCTGGATTCCTGGGCAGAGCTCTTTTGAGTCATGCTACCCTCCAGTTGTGGATGGGTTATTGTCATGTTCTGACTCTAACTCACACAACAGAAGGTTTACATTAGCACATCATGCTCATGTTGTTTCGTGAACTAGGAAGACAGAGTGGAAACAGAGCTCTGCATGGTTGAAGTCTTCTGATTCCATTTAGAAATGTATGAGCCTGGGAAAGATTCTTCTGTCTACTGCCTTCCTCCCCCTGGACAATCAAAAAGGCAAGAAGCGCACAGCCCTGCATGGCAATGCCAGAGAGCTTCGTGAGGAGTTGGTTTAGTTGTCTTCTTAAAAAAATTATTATTACTAGAGTGAGAAGCATTAATATTGTCATACAGATGGTCACCTATGTGGGGAGCTTATGAAAGAATTCTAAATTGTAGAAAGATTATTCTAAATTTAGGAAAGCATCAACTCCCTAATGCTAAAGGTGGAGCCATGCTGCTAAACATATTAGTATTTCTTAATTCAAACACCTGTTCTGCCCATACACCACATATAAAAGCTCTTATTTATTGCTTGCATCTCCATTTCAGATTTAATCTCACTATAAATTCATCTCATGTTAATTTATGTGCAAACAAAGACACACACATTTTAAATATCCGAAATGCTGGAAATAAACTTATTTTTAATTTTGTGCTTGTTTTCCATTTGTCAACCAGCAAAGGAAAGGACTGAATAAATCATGCACTAATTGCCAGCGGTGCTAAATTTAGTGTGAGATCTGGAATCCTTTTGATCAAAACCGCTGAATATGAAATCGTCCTCAGCTCTCTAGGCAACTTTATCCGCCTTTCTATTCTCCATCTGTCAGTCACCTGGGAATTTGTGAACTATTCCATATGTCAGGCTTGTCAATCACAATGGGATGTGGGAACTATCTGCCTACTGCATAGGAATTCTTGTTGAAAAATTAATCTGCATTTAACTAGTAGTTCCATATTTTGAATACCACATTGTTTTTGAAATTTTCATCAATATAAGGTTAATGGAAATAAATTCTATTTAAGGAGAATAGATCCAAAGTCCTGATTTCAGTAACATTTACAAGTGTGTCACCACTACACATGGTTTTTAGAGCCAATCACAATGCATATACAAGGTTTATTTAAAATAGGATCCCTTACTATGGAAATGCTAAGCATGACAGAAATCTATCCTATCTACTGACATTCTAAATACACATGAATTGAAAAAGTAATAAGATCATGGGCATTTTTCACCATTTTGACTCTCAAAAACATACCAAGAGAGCACTTTTACTTTCTCTTACATATATTTCCTCCAGAGTTCCCCATTTTTTTCTTAATATATATTTTTATTGTAAAGATATTATACAGAGGGGTTACAGTTACAGGAGCAAGGTAATGTTACCATGTAAGCATTGTTACACCTACTTTATTTTTCTCCTACCATTCCTTTCCTCCTTACCTCCCCAACTCCACTCTCCCCACTCCTCCCCCCCAAAAAAGTTGTAAAGTTCATTTTCAACATAATGTCTTGTACATCTCATTGTTACAATTGGCCACCCAATATCCTTATTTTAGCATTTTGTCCCTTCCCCTCCCCAAATTAGAAAAATGTATAGATAAGACCTAAGATTGGAATCAAATACAGTTACAACAGGAGTTGTACCATGGGGGAAGAACGTACAAAGAAACAAAAAAAAATCACACAATACATTATAAATACATTTAAAAAACAGCAACAAAGATAGAACCTCTTGTGTCCCTATCTTGGGGTTCATTTCACTTAGCATCAGGTTATACGGTCTTATGTACATAGCTTTTGACCTCTTCTGCTTGTCCTAGACATATACTAGTTATTCTCCATTTGTTTGAAAAGGACCTGCATGACTCATAGAGCACTAGCTCTCTTTATTTCGCCACTGTTTATTGAATATCAATCTCCCTTAAAATTTCTAACTTTTCCTTACTCTTAAACTACCATGCTTATTGATACAAAGCTTATCTATGCACTTGATCCCCGTCCCTTTAACTATATGTTTGTAGGCGTAGCTTATGTATTTTTTCAACAACTGCCTTTTCTCCTTGTACCATAAGATTCTTGTAATTGTTGCAAGGCTGTTCAGTCAACTGATCACATTTTAGGTGACACCTAGTGTATCCTTAAATTGTACATTTATTTGACGAGTTTTGATTCATTATGATCTGAGTCACTAGAGAGTAAATTTCACAGGTCAGTGATCCAGTATGTTTAGTTTCTTGAAGCCAATAATTGTATATAAGGGATGTCCTGTATATTCTGATAGAATGAATGATCTAACTAAATGAGTCCATAGATGAATAATAAAGTAATGATTATCTGTACACATAAGAGTAAACATTCCAGCTGAAATCACTAAGCAATAAATCATTAAAAAATAATTAAAGTAGGCTGGGTGCAGGTAGCTCATGCTTATAATCCTAGCTACTCAGGAGGCTGAGACCTGAGGATCACGGTTCAAAGCCAGCAGGGACAGGAAATTCCATAAGACTCTTACCTCCAATAAACCACCAGAAAAACCAGAAGTGGTGCTGTGGTTCATGTGCTAGAGTGTTTGCCTTGAGCTGAAGAGCTCAGGGACAGCACCCAAACCCAGAGTTCAAGCCTCATTATTGAAAAAAAAATGAAATACACATGACTCTCACACATGATATTAAAAATTATATCAGAATTGTATTTAGCCTATACAAAATGTCTAGAAAACTGTGGACTCTTTATTTCCACAGCTAATGTTATTGTTGTCTTTTGTTTTCTACTAAAGTATTTTTCTACATTTACCTAGTACATTTTACATTGTCATAAATGTCAAAGCTGCTAGTTATTTGAGTGCTTGAAGTGAATTTTTTCTCTATTCTTTCTCTAATTCCTAGCACAGTGCTTGCACAATAATAGCTTTCCATTACACTTCATTTTGGAAAGTTCATTTTATGTTGTTGTTGGTTGTGGGGCTTGACCGCAGGGCCTGGGCACTGTCTTTGAGCTTTTTTGATCAAAGCTAGCACTCTACCACTTTGCCCCATGGCTCCACTTCCAGTTTTCTTGTGGTTAACTGGAGATGAGAGTCTCATGGACTTTTTCTTTTCTGGGCTTCAGACTGTGATCCTCAGATCTCAACCTCCTGAAATGCTAGAATTTCAGGCCTTACACACTAGCACTCAGCTTGGAAGGTTCTTTATTGTGTTCAGGACAATATTATTTTTCTTCATCTGCCTAGCTCAGGTTCTTATATGCTGCTCCTTTTCTATTGATCTCTTTAAGCCAGTTGATCATACCATTGTCCATATCCCAGACAGCATGGTTATCATCATAATGATTATTCATTTTACCACCCATAACAGGGACTAGAGGATGGACTATGATCATTCAAGGTAAATTCCTCATTAACCTAAGAGGAAAGGAGAAAAGAGGAAAAGAGAGGGGGAAAAATGGAAAAAAAAACAGGAATGGAACAAGAAACAAGGAAAGGAGGGAAGAAAAGTAGGAGAGAGCAAGGAAAGACAAAGAGAAGGAAGAAAATGAGCAAAAACATCCAAGACCTTTATCAATAACTAGTGGCAAAAATACATTCAAATCTACCTTTATTGAAAATATTAGCTGGGCATTGGTGACTCATGCCTGTAATCCTAGCTACTGAGGAGGCCAAGATCTGAAGATCACAGTTCAAAACCAGCCCAGGCAGGAAACACCTTATCTACAATTAACCACCAAAAAGACAGCTATGCTGCAGTTCAAGTGGTAGAGTGTTAGTCTTGAGCAAAAAATTTAAGGCCAGCCTTTAGGCTCTGAGTTCAAGCCCTAGGACAAGAAAACCAAAACCAAAACAAAACAATAAAACCTCTATTACTTCATTTGAAGAAAAATATCATTACTAGACAAATTTTATCTAATGATATCTGAATACAGCCCTTAAAACCTTAAATATGTTGCAAACATGAGAAAATATGTCTATTGTATAAAACAGAATAAAAAACAGAAATAAAACAACAGAAGATAAATAGAAGAGAAAGATGAATGGACTTATTTTGCTACTTTTCATTAGCATACATTAAAAATACAAGGGAGTTTTACTGTGATAATTTCATAAGTAAGTACAATGTACTGTGAACAATTTTATTACCTCCATAAAGTTTTTGTTTTGATTTTATAAGGTGCACCAATGGGGAAAATGAGGTATAAAGAAACACTGTATTTTATGAATTATTTCTTAAAGCACAATGTGAATCTATGAGCATCTCATAATAGCAAGTTTAAATATATTTTCCCCTCTTCACTGTTCCCTCTATGATTACTATATATGTACATGCATATGTATATGTATATGTAGTTCACATCAATACCCAATATAAATGATGGAAAACTATACAAATTAAGCATATAGTTTGATTCAGAATACAAAAGGAATTCAAGTTAGAGTATATTTTACATGAAAAGACCTCCCATGCCCATGAATTCCTAGAATTAATATAATAAAAATGGTCACACAGTCAAAAGCAGTGTACTATAACACTCATAAAAATCCCAATGCCATTCTTCCCAGAGATAGTGGAAATAATTTTTAGCCCACGTCTGGTAATATTAAGTCACAGTACTGGTACAGAATACCTCATGATTTCAGAAACCTGCTCAAAGATTGCCATTCATTTGGAATCTTGTCACAGATTTTCCAGGTTTCTTGCACGTGTAATGGAACATTAAAAATGGAGCCTTCAGTTACTTTTCCACTGCTATCTTCCCAGAAATCACATCATGGAGTCTTTTTAATAGCACAATTTATCACTACTGTAGTTACATATCATATCAACAAAAGCTAAAACACAAAAGGAGTCACCATTTTTCATTTCCAAAACTCTCACCTTTTGTACTTTCAGTTCAACTTGGGAACATTTTGGAGTAAGAAACATTTTAAAGGATATATGTTTCTGTGTATATCCATGTGTCAATTGCTATTTGGTTCTGATATTATTTGTCTTTATTTATGCTTAAAAATGGACCTCTTTCAAGGGGCGGCTTGCTATAACACAAAGTTGGATTCATTACTCTGTCGTGCTATGTAATAACAAAAAAAATCATTATTATGGGTGTTTCACTGAAATGTAGGCCATGTTTTCTTGATTCTTTTACCATAGCAATTTTTATAATGTAACAGTGTTTAGTGTGCAACAGGTAAGAAATAAATGTGCATTAAATTTATTTGTATATTGACCAAATAGTAATTCCATTTTTTGTAAAACATCCAACAGTGAAAAATAGATTAAGTAAAGCATATGATACCTCTGTTAATAGAATTCATATTTTAAAAGCAATAAATTATTTTTATATTTTTTATTCTTTCTATATTCTGTATGTACTCACTTATGAATAACCACTTCAAGTTATGACATGAAGAAAAAGGATATAATAATTTAGGAACACATACTAGGGATTTCAGTAATTTAAAAAATATTTTCAAAACACTTATAAAGATTTCTATCTACAATTGAATGTAACTGTATAGAACAAATGCTACTAGGCTAAGTTTAGCTTAGTAGCTAAACTTATCTACTAAGTTTAGTAGTACTAAATATAGTTCTGCAAGAAAACACAAAATAAATGAGAGAGAAGGTTGCTAATTACCAAAAGGTGGAAAAAGAATGTATCATTTAATCAAGTTGGGAAAGCTTCTTAAGAATCTTACTGTAAACCCTTATTTCTTTCATTATTGTGGTAGCTTCTGTTGTTCTCCTGTAGTTGGACACACACCTCAATGGAGCCTGGAATAAGTGCTCTCTCCAGGGCTAGTCTCAATATTGGCCAAACATATATATACATATATGCTCTTGCTACAACATGTTTTCCCTGGAGAAAAAAATGGACTCCATTAGGTTAAGATTTTCTTTGAAACACTATGCATACCCTAAAGATCTTCATTTCAGATATATAAATTGCTAGTCTTTTACCTTGGCTTCTCTAAAATATAGTGCTCAATATGATGTTGGTTAACAACATGTATTAGTAGAATAAATATTTATAGTAATGAAATCTGCTAAATTATTCTACTGGGTATAGAATGTTTAGTCAATAGTGTACATTTTAGCTTAAGTTCATATCTCATATTACCAAATATAAATACATAGCAAATAATTATGTAATATATGTTTGTGTTTACATTTGTGCAAATTCATTAAAATGCCCATAATATATGGAAACTCATTAATGTTTTTTACTGTATGAATGTATATCTACTTACACACATACATTGTGATGCTTTAACATAAGAATGTACCTTCAGTAGGCATATAATGTACATAGAATAAATTACAGCCCTGTTCATTTTTTAGAAAAATCTGGATAAAGAGTTTTGAGGACTATACACATCTACAAGCTGGATGCTAAAAAGTTTATGCTAAATTTTCAGTGGAATGTTTAAATGTTAAGCATGAGAAATTTTGTTTGAACTTCTACTCCTCTTCTAGATAACTGATTGTAAAGGCTAGCATATATTCATCCAGAAATATTTATAAAACAGAGATCAATATATTTTATGAGCTACACACATTAATTATATGATAAAATTAAAATAAACAGAATATATAATATATAGATTTAAACCCAAATACATACATGTATGCTTACACACATGCTCACATACACACACACAATTCATAAAATCTCACATGCTCATCCTTTTATTTAACTGCCTTGTTTGCCACTGGACAATTCTGGCTTCTGGTAGGAACCTATGGTCTTTTATTTCCCCAGAGTTTGTTGCTGGTGGCATAGAAGGGCCTATACTGAAATGGACATTAACTTGACTCATTGCTGCATTCTTCTTTCTACACTTGCTAAGTATTTTTTTCTTATATCCACAATTTCCATTTTCAAATCCCAACACTCATTTTTATATATTGACATTTGAACAGGATTACCATATTTCACAGTAAAATTGAGTGAACATAACAATATTTTTATACAAAACACATTTATCCCCGTGCAGGGTATAACCTATAGTCATTTATTTCCAAAACAATTCGTTTAAAAACAGTACACAGAATTTAGTATTTGTTCAACACTTAATGTTCTAAATTACAGCTACAAGAAAAATTTATAAGTGAAAGTTAATGTAAAAACCCTTGAATATTAATATTCACAAGATTCTACCCTTAATTACATTTTACAACATTCCCAGTGAATGTTGAGTACATGGACATTACCAGTCCTTACAGTCATCATGTATTTTATTTACTTTTTATTGTCAAGGTAATGTACAGAGAGGTTGCAGTTGCATAAGTATTGTATTAAGTACATTTCTTATCAAACTTGTTACGCCTTCCCTCATTTTTCTCTCACTTTCCCTTCCCCTGCTCCCATCCCCCAGTTGGACAGATTATTTCCAATATATTGTCTTGTGAATATCACTGTTGCATTGGTTCCCCACCTTGTCCTTTTTCTTACCATTCTGTTGCTCTCTGTCCCTCTCCTAATTAAGATAAATATTTATACAATACCAGGGTACAAAAATCAAATACAGGGACAACAGGGTATATACCGTAGGGGAAGAACATACAAAAGAAACACAAAATCACATAGTTCATTAAAAACAAAAACAACAAAGAAAAACCTCTTGTGTCCATGTCTTGGAGTTCATTTCACGTAGCATCATCTTATATGGTCATATGTATGTAGCTTTTGAGCTATTCTGCTCATCTGCTAAGAGTATACTAGGCATATACTATTTATTGCAAATAAGGGAAGCCAAGGGATCTATTTCTTTGGGTCTGGATTACTTCACTTAACATGACTTTTTCCAAGTCTTTCAATTTCCTTACAAATGGGCCAGTTTCATTATTTCTGATGGAAGCACAGAATTCCATTGCATCATATTTTCTTGATCTGTTCATCTACTGAGGGGCATCTGGGTTGGTTCCATATCTTAGCTATAGTGAATAATGCTGTGATAAACATAGTTGTGCATGTGGCTTTAGTATGGCCTTGTTTGTGATAATTTGGGTAAATGCCCTATGCTGGGTCATAAGGGAGCTCTATGTTTTCTCTCCATAAAAATGTCTATGATAAAGCTGACTTTGTAAAAGAGGCATAAAAAGGATTTACCACAATAACTAATAATTGGTTATAATTGGTAATAATGACAATTATTACTGATTAGTTGATATTAATTAATAGAGATTAGTTATTATGATTAGCTAACAATGGTTGGCCTTAATGCTTAGTTATACTGAAAATAGTTTTTAATGACAGATATTCTTTCTCTTTAATCAAGTTGATCAACTCTGCAAGGAATGTGACAGTAATTTCTTCATCAGCAGACACAGTAATTTTTAATGTGTTTCATTACAGTCTCTTACTATTCTATTTTTCCACAGGAACAACTCTTGATTTTTTTGTAAATATAGTTGTTTTTATTTTTTATATGTTTTTATGGTAAAAATACTGTACAGAAGGGTTACAGTTACATGAGCAAGGTAACGATTTCCTATCAAGCATTGTTACCTTCTCCTTTGTTTTTCCCCTATCATCCCTTCCTTCCCACCTCCTCCATAACTACTCCTCCCCGCCAACCACTGCCTAAATTGTAAAGTTCGTTTTTCAACATAGTGTCTTGTGCATCTCATTTTTACAATGGGTCAACCTGTATCCCTATTTAAACATTTTGTTTTTTCTCTTCCCCTCCCCAAATTAGAAAAGTGTATATACTAGATGCAGGGCACCAACATCAAATACAGTGAAAACAGAGATTATACTGTGGGGGAGGAACATACAAAGAAACAAAAAAATCACATGGCACATTATAAATATGTTAGAAACAATAGCAAGAAAGAAAAAACCACTGTGTCCCTATCTTAGAGTTCATTTTGCTTAACATCATCTTGTCTGCTATTCTTGAATTTTTAAATCATCACTTTCTTAAAATAAAACATTTGGTGTCCCTTGTTTTATGAAGTCTCTTGCTTCAGTGTTAGGACAGACTCAGTGCTTTTTGCTAACAATCACACTGTTTTTTGATTATTTTCCACCCACATATGAGCTACCTAACTAAGCACTTACAGGTACTGTGGCCACAGTCTTTGTAGCTGAGGTCACAACATCAAAACTTAGCACAAATTTTCTTCTCTTCCATAATTTCATGCAGAAAAGATAAATTTTTGCCATCAATCTTTGGCTTTCCTTGTGAAGTAGAGCTCATCTACTTCACTAAAGGAAGCATTGGGTAGCTTATCATCGGCACGTCTACACTACCAGCATCACTATTTTTGACCTTTGGAGCTGTGATGAGTAAACTAATGGTCACATGACCACAGCATGGGCTAGGACAGCATTAGAGATGATAAAGCAGTGACTAACACATGTTTAGACTATGTAGAGAAGTAAGGCAAGGGGCTGGGAAGGTGGCTCAGTGGTAGAGCACTTGCCTTGCATGCTCGAGGCCCTGGGTTTGATTCCTCAGCACCACATAAGAAAAAAGCCGGAAATGGCGCTGTAGCTTAAGTGGTAGAGTGCTAGCCTTGAGCTGAAGAGCTGAGGGACAGTGCCCAGGCCCAGAGTCCAGGCCCCATGACCGGACCCCCAAAAAAAAATTGAGAAGTAAGGCAAGCATAAGTTCGTGCTCACATAGGTCTGAGCAGACAGCTGGATTACCATAGTACCCATTTAAACAATTTGAGTTGTTTAATTTTGGAATTTTTCACATGATTTTTTAAACTACAGAAAACCATGGGTACCAGAAAATGTGGACAGCCAAATATCAAATAAGGGAGACACTGTAGCATAGGAAAACCATAAGATATGTGATATATACTAGGATATTCAATTGAGTTTGGCTGTTAATGGAACTGATACTAGATTCTAGTGTCCTATAGGTAGTATTTTCTTTCTAATCCGTAATAGTTGTAAAAGCACAGTGCTGTTAAGTTCATGACATTTTATCACCATCAGAAGTTATTTATTACGTTCTCCTAGTGTTAGGGAGATGTGCATTTGTGATGTAGAGAAACTTTATTTAAGATCCCTGTTCTCTCTGACAATGATATTTGATATTAGAACATTATGACTTCAATCCTATTCCTTTTTATGATGCCAGATTGATTTCAGTTCTTGTTTTGTGAACAAACACAGGTTTAAACAGCACTTTAAAACATAATTGACTTGCTTGCCTTTCCACATTATTTTTTAGTGGTCATTGCTTAGCTAGTTGTCTGTACAATATCTTGGATGTCTTTCAAATTCTAGATATTTTTTCACTTGTGTTGACTCATATTCTACTAAGAAATGCAGGAAAAAGGAATAAAACTCTCATAGTAGTTGAAAAGAAAAATATAAAGATTGGTATTTAAGTACAAAGAATGTTAAGGTTTATCATTTTCCTCCTATGCTCCTTTCTTTTATATTGTAAATTATTTGGGGATCTTTCCTCACTCTTAGGTATCCTGAAGGAGTCCTACTGTTTCAGAACAAAAGTATATTAAAAAAGAACACTCAAACAGAAACCACAACAGAGAATAATAATAATGTAATAATAATAATAAATGATCATGTTCTCATAAAATGCCTCCCTTCTCTCTCAACTCAAGCTTACAAAGATAAAGTTCACATCGAATTTATAGTCACCCCATCACTCAACTTTCTTTAATCCTACCTGTGTTGCCATAAGGAGAAGCACTTCTGAACTGACTGTCTCTAAATGACACCCTGTACGTGGTACAGGTTTCTTTTGTGTGTGTAAAAATGCTTGTCTGGATTAGCATTTTCCTGCCCATGGTTATGTCTGGGCTTCACTTGTAAAAAGATAGACTCAGAATAATTTTTTCTCTTACTTTAGAAGGCAGACACAAAAGTCAAGTTCAGCAGAAAATTAAGGAAAGAAAGAAAGAAAGAAAGAAAGGAGAAAGAGAAAGAAAAAGAGAGAGTGAGGGAGGAAAGGAAGGAAGGAAAGAAGGAAGGAAGGAAGGAAGGA